>NC_142087.1:66992263-67234763 GCF_054644295.1 Miniopterus natalensis | reverse complement strand
CTGATATTCTATCATCCTCATATCATCTCATAATGAAATTGCACGTTTTGCATTCTTATGGACCTTTTAAACCATGAATTTGTGTTCCCCATAAGCGTTCTTCAGGATCAAGCCCAGAGGAGAGTTCAAAGCCCTTGGCATTGAGATTTGAGTATGTTTGAAAAGGCTGCTTGAACTCCACTGGGTGATACAGCACTCCTGCTGCAACTACTGTTATTCTAAAAAAATACATCCTGGGATGTAGATTATCCCTTTATGTTGTAAAAAGATAGATATGTTTTTAGTGGCAATGTTTTTGAAATACCTCGATCTGGCTCACCAGAGTTCAGATTCGAGGCCGCTGTATTTTCCTGTTGACGGAGAATGCTAGGGGGGTCTTATTTGGTAGTGATGGAAAAAATAGTGTCCCACTGGGTCGGGTGGTGCTGTCCAGCCTGAGTTTTGCTAAGGCTGCATCCAATTACCCACTAATAAATTCAGCACTGACATGGCACTTTATTGTAAAATGTTTTCAATTCTCCGAAAAACTCTCCTCCGACGTAGGTTGTTACCATTATCACCCCATTGTTCACAGAGTCTAGTGTAATTCCATATGTCCCATGGGGTTTTGGTTTGTTAGTCAATTCATTTCCATTAGGTTTACTGAGGCGACATTTAGTTGCTTGCCTCGTGACAAATGGTGAGGTTAGAATGCTTCGCTCTGTGGTTGGGACATTTGGATATTGAGACATAGGCATGATGCCTTTCTTTAGAGCAAAAGAAATACAAGGAAACAAACCAATTAGCCCTTCAAGTCAGTGCTGAGGATGCCAGGGACATGTGGTTAAGTTATATAATGGTGAGAAAGTTAAAAGAGGTACCGTCCTAGGGCTGGAGAAACGGGGTCACTGCCTTGGGGACTTGGTCACATCTTCCGTGTGCTGTTCATAGGGCATAAGGAGGTTCTCGTATCTCAGGTCTCTGTTTCTGATGATAATAGGCCAGTGGAACATTAGACAGTAACTTGAACTAGAAAGACTCATATGTACAAAGATTCTTCTAGCAGTGCTGCCCTGACACGTGTCAGGACATTCTGCAGCCTTGTCTCTCCCAGTCTGACCTGCGTAACATGGGAACATATGAGTTACAGGAGCTCCTTCACGCAAAGTTCATGAGAGGAGGCACAACCACCATAGTTTAAGTTAGAGCGATGTCCCTAGAACCAAAGGCTTCACTGATTTGTAATCAGTGAGTCTTAGGCGAGAGGGAAGGGGGGGAAAGAAATTGGCATTTACTGGGAAGCTGCAGTGTGAGAAACGATGCACCAGGGGCCTTGCAAACATAGTTTTGCTTAACCCTCACCACGCTCCTCTGGTAAAGGTTATATTCTTATTCCCCTTTACATGGATGAGAAACTGAGGACAGGAGACCTTAAGTAAGGTCTCATGGTATGTGTGAGTCCTAGTATACCAATGGTTCTCAAACTAGCAGGTATCAGAGTCTACTGGAGGGCTCAGGAAAACAGATTGCTCGGCCTAATTCCCAGAGCTGGTGATTAAGCTGGTCTGGGGTGGGGCTCAAGAATGCATTTCTGACAAGTTCCCAGGGGCTGCCACTGCTGGTTTAGAGACCTTTCTCTGAGAACCCCTGTTTTATGCTGTATCTTCAGACACAGAGTCAAACTGGAAAGGTGGGCCCACCCAGTTGATTGACTTCTATCTGTCTGTCTATCTACCTACCTATCTACCTAGCCATCTTTGAAAAATACAACCTGCAATGCACTTCTTAGTTTGTCACCTAAAGGTGGTGTTCACTTACAATAGGATGGCCAGTCAATCAATGACACTTTTGCACACATTTTGAGATGCAGAGCATGTACGCAGAGGTAGGGAAAATTACAATAGATGTGGCCCCTGAGTTAACAAAGTATCCAATTTAAATGCCAAACAGGTAAAATAAAAGGAGAGAACAAAATCACTATCTTTTCCACCATAAAATACAGAAGCAGGAGAGAAACAGGTAAAGGAGTCACATTGATGATGGTGCAGTACTTTATCATTTACAAAGAATTTTTACGTACATTGCCCCATTACATTTTTATAGAAATTTTGTGAGAGAGGCATGTTAGTGTATGAAACGTATTATTGACATGTTAGAGTTTGGGGGTATTTTTTTATAACTTACTGTTTTTATTGATTTTTGAGAGAGAGGAAGGGAGATGGAGAGAAAGATAGAAACATCAATGAGAGAGAAACATCAATGGGCTGCCTCCTGCAGGCGCCCTACTGGGGACTGAGCCTGCACCTCGGGCATGTGCCTTGACTGGTAATCAAACTGGCGACCTTTTGGTGCATGGGGCAATGCTCAACCAACTGAGCCACACTGGCCAGGGTGAGTTTTGGGGTATTTTTAGTCTTGGAAATAGTAGAGTTGGGAACGGTTAACTGAGATTTTATGAGAGAGGATTCTTTTAGCAGGATCCTAAAGAAAAAAGAAATGACTTGAAGAAAGACATTTGAAAGACCTTTGAGGAAAAGAAATGCCATGAGGAAAAAGTCAGAATAGGGATAAACAGTTCAGTTTCAGGGAGGAGCAGGGAGGTGAAAAAATGCTGGCTGGTGGGGGCAGAAAAAGAGAGAACAATGGGTAAAGAGAGAAGGCATTTAAACAGCAGCCCAAATTCCTGATGTGTTCTTAATGAACATCTGGGGCAGCTGGACATCTTTATAGGGTTACCTAAGAGCCATGATATGATCAGAATGGTAGCTGAGGGAGGAAGGATCTTTACTGATGGGTGTAGGGTAGAACCAAATGAGGCCCTTAGAAGCTTCTGTCCCTGATCAAGACTGAGGTACCAGGGAGTTTAGAGTCCTCACTACTACTATGGAAATGGAGGAGAAGAGCATTAAAACTAAAAATATTATGGAGAATCTAGCAAGGTGGGTAATGAAGGGAACATCCTGTGCTTTTGTGAGCATACTAAGTATTTAGAACCGAGATTCCCTTATGTGCTGTGGCAAACATGAGGATATTACAGATAGTAACATCTAGTTGACATTCTCCACTTGATTAGCCAATCAAGTCTGTTCTTTGAGGGCAAAGACCTCTATGTGCTTAGCACATGGAAAGAGTTGTCAAATACCTTGGATTGGGTTCCCCCAGAAGGAGACTGAGACAAGGATTTGAGTACAAGTCGTCTATTTAGGAGGCATGACACTCAACACAGGTTGGACGTAAGTAAAAGGCGTGACTTCAAGCCAGTTACCTCTGTAGGCAGCTGGAGCTCAGTCTCGCTCGCTGGGAATGCTGGGAGACATCTGGAGTTACTCAAATCGAGGGGCAAAGAAGGTGGCGTATTTTTCCCATTCACCACAGTGAGAGCTGTTTTGGGGACATTAACTTTCCCACACTCTGGCTTGTTCTGCTGCTGTGACTGGAACAAAGCCCTCAGGCTGAATCAGTGAGCAGACTGCAAAGTGGACAGAAGCAAAGCCCCCGAGTGGTAACAGCAGGTGTCATCTGTGTCACTGAGAGACCAAATGACGGAACAAGCGAACACAATCACGTGGACATCGGGCCCTCACTGATGCTGGCCCACCATGTCCTTCTAGAACACAAGCATGCTTTTGGCTTTTTCTCTTCAGGCCCATGCTTCCAGCCTCTCAAGGTGCCTTCATGTTACTTCTCTGTCCTTGAGCATGTTTACAACATCTCCCAATTTAGTCTCATTTGCAAATTTAATTAACAGGCTATTTACCTCTCTTCTGGATCATTAATGAAGATATTAAATAAAGCCATATCAAACATCAATCCCCGAAGCACCCCTCTTCTCCCCACCCACCTCCCCTTCCCCTTGTGTCTTCTCACAACTCAGTGACCATTTCCTGTCACTTTGGCCTGCAGGGCCTTCCAGTCATTTCTTGGCCATTGTCTCCAGTTATAACCAAGATAATCTGAGTGAATTTATCAAAGAACACTTAATGAGACACTGTTAAATGCACCACTCTAATCACACAATATTAGCTGCATTTCCTTAGCCCAGCTAATTTTTCAGTTCTCTCAGCAAATACTTTCCTGAGGCAAGCATTCAAACAAATTTTAATAAATCCCAGCATTGGTATATAGAGCTTTATTGTGGGGGGAAACTATTTCTTACAATGTCACCGACTTTGTAACCACATGTCTGTGAGGGGGGTGAAAACAGTGTTCTATTTTATAAGTGGGTCAGGACATTCGGGTCAATATACAGGTTCTGACTCCATCAGATTGACTCCAACCTCCGCATGTTTCCTCCACGTTGGGAGGCTTTTTAAAGCTTCTCTGATGAGTGTAAAGACAACCTCCATCCCCACGCTATCTAATAGGCGACAATACCTTGACTTGGCTATACAGAAGGTATCCCTCTAGAGTTTTTTTTAAGGAATAATTTTTTTTTTTTATTGTTGAAGGTATTACAGATGTCCCCCATTTGCTCCCCTTTACGTCCCTCCTCTATCCCCCCCGCCCAGTTCTTCTCCTGCCTATTGTCTGTGTCCACGGGTTATACATATATGCTTATAAGTTCTTTGGTTGCTCTCTTCCTGCCCCCCCCCCCCCCCGCCTTCCCTCTTGGGCAGTCTATCTGTCCTCCCAAAAGACCTGTTGCCTGAACATCTTTAGTTCTTGCAACAGGTACTGACAGGATGTGGTTCCTTCCAGTCATTCCACTAACCCTGCTGACATCTGCTGGATACCCTTCAGGTTTCCAGTCTCCTCCTTAATGAGTCAGTCACTTGGAACTCTTAAGCCAGGTGTACGCTAATCTGTAAATGTGCAGTTGGTTTTTAAAGCTTTTAAAAATCAATCAAGCAATCAGCAAGAGTTGATATCCCTTCAATGCTTCTTATAAATACTTAAATATAAAGGTTAAAGGCAAGACAAGATCTGGAAAGACTTGGGGATATATCAGTATGCACAAGTTTGGAGACAGGGCAGTATATTTATTAAATCTCCATTCTTAAAGCTCTCATCAAAAAGGGAAAGCATGGTTTAAAAAGTGTGCAGAGACATCCGAAACAGTGGTTCTCAGGCATGGCAAACAATACTGACCCCTTAGCATATATCAAAGGAGTGGAACCAAACTCCACTGGTAGTCATTGTACCTGTCATTATCACGCTTTCATGGGGGGAAATAAGCCAGTTCATTTAAGAATGTACTTAATGAGGCTCTTGAGTATATCTTTTTAATATTTCATATGATTCCGATGGGGAGAACAAATAAAGCACTTCCGCTGGTTGCTAAAGGACCATGGATGGTCCCCTCAGGGAACAGTACTTGGGAGATTGTGTGAGCTGTGAACGGACCTGGCCATTCTTTCATGAAACACTGTTTTTGCTTGAAAGAATGAGTTGCAGAAAAGCTGGCGTTATTCAGATTTGTCTATTTGGCAGACACTTTCTCAAAAATGAAAAAAAGTGAACCCTTCACTTTAAGGGAAACAACTGACAATATTTTTTTTATGATAAAAATTTGAGCTTTCAAGTGAAAATTAGAATTTTGGATAACTTCTATCTATCCACCACCATGGACTTGACAGTTTCACAACACTTAAAGACTTTTGTATGAGATTGGTGATGATAATAACAAATGCAGTTTTTTTGATATTGTATAATTAAATGTGTCAACATTTAAAAGATCTACATAACTTGGGGAACCAATATTTTTCAAAAGACTAATGCTGATAATATAAACTCATGCATGAGCCCTCGACCCATTGAACATGCAAGATAGACCAATTGGTTTTAATGAACAGATTACAAACATTTCACTGATAGGATTTCCCATTCCATATTGCAACTGACCTTTAAAAAACTACTCTCGTTGAGTGTTGTGTACTGTCAAAAAAGAAAGTCAATAATTACCTAAAAAGACTATGAGAATACTTCTCCAGTTTCCAACTATAGATCTGCGTGAGGCTGAATATTCTTAATTTATCTCCACCAATACAACATATCTGAACATATTAAATACAGAAGCAGATGTTGTAATCCAACTGTCTTCCATTAGACCAATACTAAAGGTATTTGAAAAAATGTAAAACAGTGTAACTCTCCCCACTACTTGTGTTTTGTTTTGAAAAATTTGGTTAATTTACATAAAGATATGTTAACTTATAAAAAGAATTATGATTGTTATTTTAAAATACATTAATAAAATATATTTTTAAATTTCTCAGTTTTAGCTTCTAATACAATAAATACTGATAGATATAACCCACACTTAACATAAAAAAAAGCTCATTTGCATCCTAAATAATTTTAAAAATGTGTTAAGAGGTCTTGAGACTAAAAAGTTTGAGAACCATTGAACTAACACAGGAGTGGATGAATGGATAACCTAAAGAGGGAGGGGAGTAAATAAATCGGCCATGGTGTGGTTGAAGGGGTCAGAGGCACCGATAACAGAGGGCCAGGATATGAGGTAAAAAGTAGGATCAGAGTGATGACTGGTTCTGCAGAGAACACTGAGAGAGGACAGAAAGGATTTAGGATGAAGTCCAGAAAGGAGATCAAAGGAGTGAAAAACACAATCTATGATAAGAGACAAAAGAACTTGTATTAAGAGCTTCAAAAATGAGAAAATATTAATATAACTGTTAAATCGCTATGGCCCTTTGTGCTAATGATTAATATACTTCAATAGCTGTATGGGGATCAGAGTCATTGAGATGGAATAAAATAATGTCAACAAAGGTTATTTTTGGACTGCTGAGATATTTATTCAAAAATAATATGTAATGGTGTATTCTCATTAATTGGGTATAAACTAGGGGTGAAGTAATATAGTAGGTTTATTATTATTTTATTTCATAACCTTTTTTTTTTTTGCATGTGCCTTTAATTTTTTTCTTTAACAATGTTTTCTCAGCTTTATTGATGTATAATTAAAGAAAGTTGTAATATAGTCATGCACCACATAAAGTTTTGGTCACTGACAGTGAGAATGCTTAAAATCTACTATTAGCAAATTATAGGTATGCAGTACAGTATTAACTATGGGCACTGTGCTCTACATCAGAATCTTAGAACTTTATTCATCTTTTTAAAAAATTAAATTTATTGGGGTGACATTGGTTAATAAAATTATACAGGTTTCAGGTATACAATTCTACAATACATCATCTGTATATCAAGTCTCCTTCCATCACCACTTATCCCCCCTTTCCCTTATTCTACCTCCCTCCACCCTCCTTTCCCCTGGCAGTCACCACACTGTTGTCCTTAGAATTTTATTCATCTTAATACTGAAAGTTTGTACCCTTTAACCAACATCTCCCCATTTCCTCCACCCCCTAGTCCCTGGCAAACACAATTTTACTTTCTCTTCTGTAAATTTTACCTTTTTTTAGAGTCCATGTTTAAGTTACGACATGCAGAGTTCATCTTTCTCTGTTCGGCTTATTTCACTTAGCATAATGCCCTCCAGGTTCACCCGTGTTGTTGCAAGTGGTAGAATTTCCTTCTTTTTATGGTTGAATAATATTCACATATACACTAAAATGAATTCAAAATAGATTAAAGTTTTAAACATAAGACATGAAACCATAACATCTTAAAATGAATTTACTTTTATATATGTACTATTATTATAAATTTCAACAAGTTTTATTTGAGTGGAGTTCAGTCAAGAAAAGTCAAAGTCTAGTATATCTTAGACTTGGTCCTAGCCATGATTTCACCTTGGGCTTCACATTGGTGTGGACACTTCGCCTAAAGAAAGTTTTTGCTCTTTTGTTTCAGTTATTCTTCCTCACTTTTTTTGGGGGGGTGACATTTTTCAGGCCTCATCCAAATACGCAATCCATGGAAAGCATTAGAGAGAATCCTTCCCTGAAGCATATTTTGCTTCTAAGCCAGTGGTCACCACTTGAAGTTGTGTCTGATGGTTTGCCCTAAGTTGGCTCTTCTCCGGGAACTTAGTCCTGCTTTTCCCTGACCTGCCTAAAGAAGCCTTAGGTTGAGCTTCTGTCTCTAAGGAAAAAACTCACCTTTTCTCACTGTTCCATATTTGACGCTTGGCTCCTGTCCTCAAGTTAGAGGCATGTTTCAATTTTTTTCCTCTGAGTAAAGCATATGAAAGCTTTGTAAATATTTTTTTTATGGTGCACAGAGCTATGAAACTCCAGATTTGCCCTCCCCTCCCCAACTATTTCTTTGGATCAATATTTCTTCCAGTTTCATCCTTGTCAAAGTGATATAAAATAATCTATTTTGGTGGAGAGATTGACTTCCTTTTACTCTCAGCCGAACATTGAGAACAAATCTTCAACTGGGATGATCAGCAGTCTTTGGGCTGGGCTGAGCACCCTTGGGAACGCAAGACCTCTAATCAGAAAACACCTAACCTGAATCACTGCCTTTTTTTTTTCCTTACCATCTATTCAGTACTTCACAAAGGTTACATTATTTCTTATAATGGCTTTATTTCAATGCTTTTCAGCTGGAGAAAGTAACCCACAGAGAAGTAAATCCAAAGTTCAAAGAGATCCAGTGGCAGAACTGGAATTTTAACCTAGAAATATCTGGCTACAGAGGCTACGTTCTTTGCTTTATGGATATTTTAAAATATAGAATCAAATCTTGACTTGTGGAGTGTCTAGCCAAAGCTCGACTAATTTTAGCCCTGCGAATTTTTATGTTATGAATTTGACATTACATATAAGAAAAGAAGAAACTGCCAATTAAGTGTGATGGATAAAAATAAACAGAACCATCCCACAAAGTCTTCTCTTAAGGCATTTCTGATTGCTTTTAAACGTTCTATGGAATACCAGAAAAGTGCCAAGGAGTCATGGCGACAGCACTGGAGATCTTATTTCAGTTGCCTCATCCTTAAAAAGAGGAAGTTTCAACTGACTGACTCAAATTCCTTCTCTGCTTTCAGTCTTCTATAAAATAATTCAATTTTATTTTTCTGGCCCAAGGTATAAAGTACATCACCGACTCATCAACATCTCTAATCAGTCACTCCTATGAACTCCAGTTGACATTATGTTCACATGCTTCAATGGAAGAGCCAACTTCTTGATTTGTATTTTATGTGAATAGAGATTGTATAATCCATTTATTTTAAACATTATTTTAGATTGTAAGGAATAGTTATGCAGAAAATCCTCATTTCAAAAGCATGTCTATGGTAAAGAACTTGTACCAAGTTAAAAAAATTAAAAACAAAAAAACAAAGAAAAAGAAAAGAAAAACAACCCTAGAACTCCACATACCCAAATCTTCTTTCAGACACACATGGAATCCCTTAAATTACATTTGTATCAAATTAACTTGGGTGGTCTGAGCGTCATCAAGCATGCAGAAAGGGTTCCCATAAAAAGCTAATTTAAGAAAGTAGTTAGGGCATTGACAATAGAAGCAACCTGTTCCCTTGTTGTCAATGTGTTTTCTTTTAGGGAAACTTGCTCTTTCCTGCCCATGCTGAAAATATCTACCGCTCTCCAAGAGCTCAGCTTTAACGTCTTCATGGGTGGCTCCAAATGGCTGCCATTTTCACCATGTACAGAGTGACAGCTTCTCTTTATGCTTTTTCAGACAGTATAATGCTAAAATACTGTTGGGTAGACTCGTGTGTGCATTCAAGTCAAGAAGCACTCAAAGCTTATCAACTTCTTTTTGTAGTCAAATAGTTTATCCACAATTCAATTATTCGTTAGAAAGTGGATAAGAATCGCATTGCTTTGTAAAATGTCTAAGGGATGGTGTTGAATGAGAAGATATCAACAACAGAAGTAGATTGTGATTGCTGGCCTGCGGTTGGAGGAGGGGACGGGGGGAGGGAGAGCAGAGGGCAGGGGTGAGCAGGGTTGCTGGAGTGTATATTTGCACAGTACAATCACTGCTCGGTGAGGGGAATCCCCTTTTTTGC
Source organism: Miniopterus natalensis (assembly GCF_054644295.1). NCBI lineage: Eukaryota > Metazoa > Chordata > Mammalia > Chiroptera > Miniopteridae > Miniopterus > Miniopterus natalensis. The sequence goes on along the minus strand of NC_142087.1, from coordinate 67,224,868 downwards.
TTTCAGAAAGGCTGATGTTGAGCTCAGGTAGAATTTACATGAAGGCTTATTAAAATAAAAGGAAACAGCTCACAAAATATAGTTTGCCTCTTCTCAGGACATAGTTCAAAGACCTTGGGAATTGGGTAGGTCTGTAGGACCAAGGAACAGATGCTTGATTCCATCTAGTTCGTTTCTAAATCATCCATGCAGGTAAAATGTCGGACTTTGTACCATTTCATATTTCATGAATGTGTATTGAATACTTACACGACAAGAATTTAATTGTACACACTGTGCCAGGTACCGGAAATCTCATCAGCCTGAGTGCCCGTGTTGGCAATTAGCAATGCGTGTCACTTCAAAGATCCACAATAAGGAAAAGGTTTATTATATTCACCACATTCCACAATTACTCTGTGCTAGGCACTGTTTTGAATGCTTTACTTCCACTAAACTCTGATCTCGCAATCCTATGAGGTGTAATAACACTACTATTATCTCCATTTTATAGATGAGAAACCTGATGCACAGAGCGGTTAGGAGACTTACTACTCAGGGTCACTTGTAAATGGCTTGAACCTACCCAGTTTGTTCCAGTGTCTATGCTCTTGACCTGTGAAGGCTTTTGTTCATGGGTGTCGCTCTTGACTACTTGGTTTCAGAGGTAGATGAGTAGGACCTCAGTGCCATCCTGGTTCATTGGCTGCTCATCAGAATGAGAGTTCATGCTGACCTTGCTTCTCTAGTGCTCCGTAAGGTGACCCCTGTTCATCCCGTTCAGATGGGGACTGGCTCTTCACACACGCTGCCTCACTTAGTGTGCTAAAAAAAACAAAAACAAAGCAAGTCCTGCTCCTGCTTCTGATTCTACATGCTAGGCCAACGCTTGGGATATGCATATGTGATGAGTGGTCCTTGTGTCTGATGCAGGTGATCCACGGCCACCTTGGAGAAACTGACAGTATTTTACAAACAAGTCTCCAAAGCCTGCTTATTTTACAAGTACCTTCCAATAGGGTATCCTGGAAAGCACATAGACCAGTTCCTCTGGAGGTCTAAGAATGGAATTTATTCTTTGTTTTGCCTCACTGCTTTAACCCTTCCAAACTCAAGTGTTTTCATGTGCAAAATGGGAAAATAATCTCCCTTTTTGCCTATCTCAACGGAGTGTTATGACAGCACTTTGAAAACTTGGAGGTGCTATACAAATGAAGACATTAGTATTCATTGTTGTTTTTCCTGCTTATCACAAGCACTGTCAACTTCACATATATGCTGTTAATGGCCCACTTTCAAGTTGTGTTGACACTTTAGGTGATTCTTAATGGACTTTAGTGTACTACTGTGACTGGGGAGGAAGGACCCAGAGAAGGGAGAAGCCTAGGGGTCAAGACCAAGGTCTGGGGTCAAGGGAGAGTTAGAGTCAGTTTAATGAGATGTCTGGACCAAAACAAAGCCTTGGCAACAAGTGGTCCAGAACTAGAAGTGGGATTTGAGGCTTTGGAGCCTGAGGTTTCTGGGAGGCTGGGACTTCTTATGCCCACCCTCTGCTTAAGTCCATATCTGAGATGGGCCTGTGCCAGCACCAGAGAGAGTGGGGGCCACGTGGGAAAGAGAAAAGGTGGTTTCTGGCAGCACGCTTCCCTGAAAAGGGGCTGCTTTTACCTCTCTCACTTTAATTTAGCCTGTTTGGAAGGAAATCCCTGGCAGGCTGATTACAAAAATGCCATTTGATTATTTTTAAATACCACAAACCAGGCTAATGAAATACTGGGTAAGTAGCGGTTATTAAAAGACCATCAATGAATACAAAGGAATGAACAAACTTGCTCTTAGAGTAAAACTTGAAGTAAATGTATGCTTCTGAATTGCTGTAGGATATTAGGAAATAATTTGTTTTAAGTATTTGAAGCAGTTTCTTTACTTTTTTTTTTTTTTGTACTAAGAGAAGAAAGGGAAGGTTAATATTAGCAGTGACTACTAAGGGAAATTTTAGGACAGTCTTTGTCCAATTTTTATACAGATAGCTCCTGACTTACAATGATTTGACTTATAAGTTTTTGACTTTAGGATGGTGAGAAAGTGATACAACTCAATAGAAACTGAACTTGGAATTTTGATCTTTTCTTGGGTCAGTGATAAGTGGTATGATGGTCTCTCGTGATGCTAGGCAGCAGCGAGATGGTTTTGCCCAGCTGTAGGCCAATGCAAGTGTTCTGAGCATGTTTAAGGTGGGCTAGGCTAAGCTATGGTGTTTGGTAGGTTAGGAGTATTAAATGCATTTCCACTCATGGTATTTTCAACTTGCTATGGGTTTATTGTGAAGTAACCCTATCATAAGTGGAGGAGCATCTGTATTCAGAAGGAGTGGAATTACTATTGCTTCCTGAAAGGGTCTCTGCTCTGCAACAGCAGTAGTTGTATTTGGAAGGTGGGGTAAGGAGGTATTGTCTGTAAAAATGTCATTGTGGTCAAGAGAATGTTAATTTACAAGTAAATTATTTTGTAAAATTATACAGTCGGACTTTCAACAGGTCCAAACTGGAGTTACCAATGCCGTGGAGGAAGGGGCTTCGCCTGAGATATTACACTTCACAGGGCCCCAAGCTTGTAACCTGGTCCGAAAGGTAGAACGGTGGAGAGCAGGAGAGACGCCCATCAGCAGGCAGTCTGAACCCGTGTCCTTTGCTGGGCACAGCCTGCCTGCACGGAGGGAGCTGAATCCGTGGATGTACAAAACCTGTGGGCAAGTGGCTGTAGAATTGGAGAACAATGGCTAGGCAGCTACCAAGCTCCCCTGTTCAGCTACTTGCTGTAAAGACAAAGTCCCTTTGCTACTACACCCTGTAGGCAGTGAGGGCGACAAAGGGGAAGGTGGGGACATGACCTGTCTTGTTGGTAACAGGAAATAGCTCAGAGTTTCTAATCTGTTGGGAAGTCAGTCTGCTGTGGTGAGCAAAACATGTTTCTGTCTATGTCATTAATTTGTTTACCTGGAACACTGGGTGGAATCAGTAGAATTCAGAGGTGATTATAGAGCTGTCTAGTGACAAACTTCATGATTTTAGCTTTCGATTCTTTCATGAAGAGTGGCTTATTTGTCAAAGAATCCAAAAGTTCCTAAAGGAAGTTCATATGCGTAGCTTACCCATTCATTCCCTCAGTGGAGAACACTGACTCCACGGCATATGCCTTGTGTAAGAGTCTTCAATGGGGGAGGGAAAGATTTATAAATCCCGGTCCCTTCTACTCAAGTGTGAATCTTTACAGTGATGGTGTTCAGGTTCAGAATTAAAACAAGAAAAAATTAAAATTAAAATAGGAACAATAAAAGTGTGTGAAAAAATGATCACTTTCAGTGTCTATAATTTAAGGATGGTGGTATATTTTATATAAACATTATTATGATGATTTATTTCAGTTTTACAACAGTTACTACTTTTTCATTATTTTTATGATTTTCTATGACTTGCCCCATTCTTAGAAACATAAAACTTCTTCACATGTTGAAACTTTTTGGTAAATCTCTTCTTTTGCACACTTCCATTCAGATGAATATTAAAAGATTAAGTGAATAAGAGAGACAGAGAAGCTATAGGCCAAAGAATTACAGAGCAAGAGCAAGAGAAAAAGATGCCATTCCAGAACTCAACATTCCAAATTCCAGTCAATTAAATTAATATTAAATTGGAATGCAGTGAAAACTAGATTGCTTATGCTACTTTCATCTGGTCAAATTCCTCCCAGAATTCCTGTCCTCATGAATATTTAGCTTTCCTAGACTCAGGAATCAATCTGATTTTTATCTCGAGGAAACACATACTATACATGTCCTGAAAAACACAAATGCAGATTAAATGAAACCCCTTCATATTGAACCCACCTCTATTGAATCCTTGTGTATAGCAATCAAATTGGAAATCCAGGTCTATTACACACACGTGTAATATTTCTAGAGTATATCAAATTCCATCCTATATCAAATTTTTTTTCCTTGGGTTCCCAGAAATTTAATATAAGCAAGTTTCACTCCATTTGAAAAGGACATGATGCAATATAATGTGTTTTTCGATGAATAGAATTCTTGGTAATTCAATTTATGTTCAGAACTTCTTAAAGGGGACTTACTTCCTAGAGGCCTCATATAAGAATTCAGTCCTGAGACCCTTACTTAAGTAACATTCCTTTTGGAGCAAAAGACTGCAAAGGAGAACCAGAAAGAATTTTGGTGATTCATTTACAGCAACTTTAAAAATGAATATGACACATTCCAGGGACATAAAGAGGGGTTATGCATTTGAGAGGCCAGAAAAGTTTTTGATTCAGGTTTATAATGTATGACCATCCTCTGCACCAGGAGCTTCTCGTTGGTGGGAACTTGTGCCTCACCCCTCTCTACATCCCAGTACATGCAGCAAGTACTCAGGAAGACTTGGCTGAGTTAGTAAAGTCACTTCCTCTTGTTTTCCTGGGATCAGTTTTTGATTTCATCTGTACCTGTAATTTAAAGTTCTCTTCAATAATCTAAAATTGTTAGTTTCTATTGCTTTGCATTTTCTACCAATATTTAAAATTTTTTTTTTAGATAACTGATCTGTGATTCCAGCTGGTTCTTATTTTGTTGTTGTTGTTAATCTTCACCTGAGGATATTTTTCCATTGATTTCTAGAGAGAGTAGAAGGGAGGGAGGGAGAGAGAGAGAGAGAGAGAGAGAAACATCAATGTGAGAGAGACACATCCACTGGTTGCCTCCTGCACAGCCCCAACCAAAGCTGGGGATTGAACCTGTGACCCTTTGAAGCGTGGATCTACACTCTAACCACTGAGAAACACTGTCCGGGGCTAGTTGGTTATTTTATACATATATCTATACATCGTGTAACTTTGATTTTGGTTATTGTTAAATAAAATATACAGTTATATCCTGTTCAGCATCCCCTAAGTAATAATACTGGATCATTAGAAGTGATATGTACACACTAAAGAAACTCCATTTAAAGTCTTGGAAAGACTACATTAAGAATACTTTCTCGTATGGCTCTGTCAATCTTTCCTGCACCTGTTGGCATGTTTAGAAAATGGCTTTTTATAATTCACTCATCTTGTTGCAAGTGGAAAAAGATTCACAAAAGTAATTCTGATTATTCAAATTGTTTTGTAAAACATAAAATTAAGAACATATTCTATAATAAGCCCTCGTAAACTTAGCAACAAGATATAAATAAAATGTAGGTTATTAAAATATTCTAATAGGATGGGAAGTAGTTGCAGGCTCAGATAATTATCCTTGCTGAATATAAACAATTTCTGAGATAGTTTTAACTATTTTTAGTGCTTAAAATCTTGAAGGTTTCTTGGATATAGTACCAGTAGAATTAATATGGCTTCCGTCATTAAAATTCTTGTTTTTTAACTCCCCAATGCACACTAAACCGATGAACCCCGCTAACTAATCGACAGGCGCGCTAGGAGGTAAAGGCCTTTCCTTGGCCCGCTCACTGTCTCAAACCAGAAGCCAAAACCAGTAGGACACCAAGTCCCATGCAAGTAATCAGGTACGCGATTTTTCATTTGAAAGGAAGTCCTCTCCAATAACAGAAGTGCTGAGAGAGTTATTACAATAATAAATGAGTTGGCAGAATGATTTATGCTTGAAACAAATGTACCTTTTGATGGAAGCCTCCTTAATTCCTTATAAATCCTGGGCTTAGTGGGCAGGGTCTGACTCTGGGAATCCATCAGCTGAAAGCCCACAGTACTTTGCATTCACTTGGTTCATTTCTTGTGGACCAAACAGCTGTTTTCGATCATTTTCCCGGCAGGTATCTGTTTGGGGATTAGTAATGCTTCACATGATCGTACATCATAAGAAATAGATGTGTAATTACATTAACTATGCTTCATATCTTTGGATTCACTTATCCCAAATCACTAATACGGGCATCATTCAATAATAATCCTCCAGAAACTGGTTTCCTTTTTAAACAGCAACAACATCTTACTTTCACACAGAGGTTTTAACTCTGCGAAATGCTCCTGTGAGCTTCCTCCTTTGGTTTGTCTTTGAGTGTGCTAAGTGTGTTTATCTAAACCCGGTGTTTCCGAGTGAGAAGGTTCTTCCTCAGGCCACCTCAAAAGAGAAACAGGTGTGACCATCGTCTCTAGGGTCTGGATTAAATTTTGATGAGAACTTGGAACCTGGAAATCTTCTGTGTACTCCTGTGGACTTTGGAGCTGGTGTAGGCTCTGAGCATGGAGTGAGACCGCTGGAGGTCACTGAGAAAGGCTGAGGGAAATCTCTACCCTGCAAGGAACACCATCATTCCTGTCTACACGTGTTCGTCATGTTTTCCCTCCTTTTAGAATATGAGGTTGCCAGAACCCAAGTGTATTCTTCTAGATTTAGCTCAAAACGTTTACCAAGATTCTTACCCAAGAGGAATTTCTCTCCATGTCCTAAGAAATTCTGTAGTGTTTTGTATTTTTCTGATAGCCCTTCTATTTATTTTGCTTGTCACGTCACCTCCCCATAGCTCCAAAACACTCAAAATGATAAATTCCATGGCAAATAAACTTTGAAGGATATCCCCACTATTTCTGGATACCTCTTTTCCTATTCATTCCCATCAGGGGCAGGGACTGTGACATTATTTTACTCTCAAGTCACGTAAAACATCTCTCACAGTTCCTTGCACATGGTAGATGCTTAATAAGTTTGTCTTAAGTTAAACTACATTTAATTTAATGAAATGAAGGATGAGTGATAAAATGATTTTATTGAATCTAAGATAATGGTTACTGTTGGGACAACTGTTGCATTATAAAATATTGTTGGTTGATTTGTTAATTTTGATCACTCATTCAATGAATAGTTATCGAGTGTGCATTATGTAGCCAGCCAGGTATTGTTCTAGTCAGTGGGGATATAGCAGTGAACAGACAAGGAAGCTTCCAGCTCTCATTTTAGTGGGAAAAGATAAAATGCACAGGGAGACAAGTAAATACAATAATTTCAGAGAATAATAAATTCCATGAAGAAAATGAAATGGGAAAATTGTGATAGACTACATCTGGGTTAGGGAGGGGAAGAGGGCCTTTTTGAAAAGATGACATTTAGGCTGAGACCTGAATCGTGAGATGCAGTTGTCATATGGCAACAAGTATGACAAGCTTTTGGAAGACATAAGGATAACTCGTCACTGGGGCAAAGTGAACTAGTGAGAAAAGTGTGGAAGGTAAGAATGGAGTAGGAGGAGTAGTTACAGGGTATGTGTAAGGTTGTTGGTGTCCTGATGGGTATAAACCATTAGACTGAGGGAGAACAGTGGCACAGGGGCAAGAAGGTTAGATTCCCGGAGGGCAGTCCTTTCAAAGGCAGGGACAAGGGTGCCTGCCAGCCATGGAGAGGGGGCAGAGATGAGACAGGAGGGATAGGAGAGGGTGCGGACACTTTACCGTTGGGCTCTTATATTTACTGATAGGGCTGTGAGGGAGTGCCAGTTGGTTTGTATTTATTTTCTCAGATGAGCAAGAGACATGCCCATCAGCTGAGAGTAGGTGTAGGCAGTTTTAGAAAGAAGAAAGTATGAAATTATCTTTTTGAAGCGTGGGGGAGCAAATCTCCCGGGGAGGTGGAGTAAGATTTTCTGGAATTGTTAACATGTGCGTTGATCATTGTATGTGGTTCATTTTGGGGTTATCACATTTTAACAGATATTAAGAGAGTTCTCTAAATGGAGCAGGATTGAAGAAAGACGTGGAATATATACCATATGAGGAAAGACTAAAGGGACTGGACTTAAAGAGTGTTTGGCCTGCAGAAGTATTTAGAAGTCAGGTAGAGCAGTTAAGAGCATGAATATGGAGTCTGACAGATTGGGTTTGAACCTTGGCTCTTTTATTATTAGCTGTGTGACTTTGAACAGGTTACCTACCCTCTCTGAGCCTCAATTCTTTCATCTAGGAGCAACATAAATCTCCTACATCAGGTTCCACATCAAGGGTCCAATGATATGTGCTATTTAGTCGCAATGATACGTGTGTGTGTCTGTGTGTGTGTATGTGTGTATGTGTGTGTATGTGTAGAGAGGTGTTACTCTTTAAATAATCAAAGAGCTGTTATGTGGAAGTTACATCAGACACTAGAGGACAGATCAACAACATGAGAAGTTTAAAAGCGTACAGGAAAAAATAACTTCCTTTTTAGCTGAAGTTGTTCTAATATGGACTGGGTCTCCCTGTGAGGCCATGGGCTTCCTACCACTGGAGGTGTTCACACCCTGGCATGGTAACTACCTTTGGAGGGTTTTTAAAGGACTATTTCTACCTTGGTGGGAAGGTTAGATTAAGATGCTACAGTTTTATAGCGAATATATTAATATGCACGAGTATGTTCTGTATGTATGTGTGTAGACCTTCTCATTGTCATTAATTTGTATCACAAATTAGATCTGTGTGTGTACAACCACCTTGGTTCTTGTAAAGCCTGAGAAATCAACAATATTACATTGTTATATATGCACATGTTATATTATTGCATCATCTTGAGAATCCTGTCAGATGGATATTATTCTGTTTTGTAGACTGGGAATGAAAGTGAAGAGAGATGAGATTATTTGCCCATGAACTTATAGAAAATTAGTATAAGAATCAAGACTCAGTCTTTTGATTTGTCCAATAAATTCCTTCAAATTGAGTGTCTTAGACTATCTGTTAAACACTGTTAAAAGTCAACTCTATTAATTATGAAAAAAGGGGAAGAATTATCTTAAAGATTATTTTAGATTTAATAATTTATTTTTATAGTGCTCAATTATTTAAGCTAATTTATCTCATCCGTTCCCCTATGTTGATGAGCAATCTTAGGCTCAATTTGTAGAGTACTATTGTAATTTGCTGGTACTGTAGTATTTATGTAAATGGCACTAGGGTGCAAAGTGTTATTACATCTAAATTTTATGATGAACAGGGGAAATGGCTGGAGACATTCATGGGAGATAACTATAAAAAAATTCACATTATTAACTAAACAGAAATGCTTCAGCTAACAGAGTCACATAAATCCAAAGGGATTAGGGTTTTTGTTGATAGAAAGACTACTTCTTATAAGACCTTCTCCATAATTGAAGGCTTTTACCAATTATGCGCAAATTTTGTGAGAAAGGAAAGGATTTTTCATCACTATTTCTGGTTCCATGGAGAAAATATTCCACTCTGGTGAAAATCAGAGTAGCAGTCAGGCCTTTCTTTTTTTAATATTCAATGCAAGCTGCCTAATGCTTCTTTTTAAGTTGGAGAGGAACTATTACAAAGCTCACTTTCTTAGAGATGGAAAAGAATACTGTTCTTTAGAGGAAAAGTGAATACATTGTTAAGCAGGTCAACTTCTGAGTTTTCTGGAAAATTATATAATCTCAGGAAAATAGCTGAAGCTTCGGCAGCATTTGCTAGAAACTGGAATATAGTCAAAGGTGGCTGAATGGGGGAAATGAGAGGAAACAGAGGAAAAAGCCATGCGGTGCATGTAATTCAATTCTGGTGGATTAGATGTGATGGTAACCAGATCTTTTTATTCAGTAATCAGCCTGATACTAAATATCTTCAGAGTATAATGACTTACAGAAGAACTCTCTGTTGTTGTTTTTTCTCTAAACAGTAAGAGGAGGTAAAAATAAGGAAGCCCTCCCTGCAGTTGGAAACAAGAGTGGAATTTAACCCAGTGATGTTAAAAAAAAAAAAAAAAAGGCATCTTTGATTACTGGACTATTTCCAAAAAAGGGGCTCATTGCATTAAAATGGCTAAAGAGAGACTCATGCGTATTCGCTCACTCTCGTTCGCCATCTATAAACGATTTCAGAAGGAATTTAAAAAGTGCTATGTTAGTGTCTAGGGCTGCTGTAACAAAGTACCACACATGGGGCGGCTTAGAAGAACAGACATTCATTGTCTCGCAGTTCCGGGGGCTGGAAGTCAGAAATGGAGGTGTTGACAAGGCCTCTCTCCCTCTGAAGGCACCAGGGAAGGATCTGTTCCAGGCCTCTCTCCTAATTTCTGTTAGCCTCAGGTGTTTCTTGGCTTGTAGATGCATCACTCCAGTTATATTGTATGTCCTCAAACTGTTTTCTCTCTCTGTGTGGGGTCTGTCCCTGTGTCCACATCTCTCAGGTCATTGGATTAAGGCCCACCCTATTGACCTCATCTTAATTTTATTACATCTGCAAAGACCCTATTTCCAAATCAGGTCAGATTCTAAGGTACTGAGGAATGCTATGGACTGTTTGTGTCTCCACCAAATTTGTATGTTCAAACCTAACCCCAATGTGATGGTATTGGGAGGTGGGGCCTTGGGAGGTGATTGGGTCATGAGGGTGGAGACCTCAGGAATGCTTTTAGTGCTTTTATAAAAGAGACCCCAGAGAGTTATGTTGTCTCTTCCCCCATGACCATGTGGGGACACTGAGATGACAGCATCTAAGAACCTGGAAGTTGGCTTTCACTAGACACTGAATCTACCAGCACCTTGATCTTGGACTTAGCCTCCCAAACTGTGAGAAATAAATATCTGTTGTTGACAAGCCACTCACTTTATGATATTCTCTCATAGCAGCCCAAACAGACTAAGATAGGGTCTAGGACAAAATCATTTTGGGGGACAAAATTCAAGCCACAACTAATGCTTTAAATATCTTTTATTTTAAGACGAGTTGACCATATGTGGAGAAGCCACAGTTCTTTCCACTTCTCATTACAGAATCTGAAGCACATAGTGGCATATTAAGGTGCTTTTTAATGTTATTTTAGGAGTTTGGCACAAAGTACTTTCCCAATATACATTTTTTGACTGACTGTGTGAATATGTAATATGGTCATTTTTCAAAGCTCTTTATTCATTCTGGCGTCATTCAGGGTGTGAAGAATGGATTTATTCCCTGGAGCCAGAGACAGCCTTCCCCAGTGCCCTTGCCACCTCTGAACCATGTACCAAGGAGCACAGCGGAGCAGAAGAGACTCGGGGTGAGAGGATACGGACCAGATGCCCTTTGATAACATACCTAAGACCTATGAGTGAATTTACATGGGATTCAGAATCTTTGACTGCAGGGCTCTGGAAGATCTGGGAGGAGCATTAATGATGAATCTACTGGTTTATTTTTCCTTGGCTCTGCCTAAGTTCCCAAATTTTCCCACTTTTCTGGTCTCTGAGAAGAGCAGAATGTTTGTTCGTTGGACCCATAGTTTTATCAGGTGGGGTGCCTCCCCTCCTTCCTTTTTCTTTGCCCATCTTAGCTTGACCTACCATCAAGCCCTGCATTTATTCACTTTGGCAGAAAAATTCCTCCTTTTATGATTTTTCAGCTCTGGTAAGCAATTTCTTTTAGCATATGCATGTGTCCATGTTGTGACAAATTTGTTTTATTGTTGTTTAACCCCTGAATATTTTGGGCATATCTATATCTCCCCAACCAGATTTTTAGCTTCCTGTGGGTAGGGGCTATTTCTTTCTCTAGTCCCATGGAGCCCAGTACACAGTAGGTACTCAATGTACTGACCACTGAAACAAAATGCTACTCACCTCCACATGGGGATTCTTTCAGTGATTTAGCTTCACTAATGCGTGCATTCCTTAAAATAGAAATGATGGTCTTCAAACAATAAATCACATTTTCAGAGAATCTCATATTACTTCTGTTCATCATGACCAATGAATCCTTAGAACATGCTGCCAATCTAGGAAGGGGGCATGTCAACCTTCCTGGTTTTTATAAATGACAATGTTGTGGGTTATGATTCCTTGCCAAGACCCTGTGATCCTTAAATAAGAACAAAAATAAAACTGTAGAATCCTTGATGTGATGGGAAGTTTTGTAGAAACCAGTGAAAGAGCTGGTTTGGTGTCCAGTTTGCCTTAGGGCTAAAACAGAGCAGCCCAAGTGAACGAGTGAGCAGCCAACGTCTGGATGACACACACTCTAGGGCTGTCAAGGTGGTTAGATGTAGAAATTTATATACAACCCAGGGGCTAAATCAATAGGAGTTATCAATGTGGCGGAAGTACATTTATTGACCGTATGTGTGTGTGTGTGTGTGTGTGTGTGTGTGTATAGATATATTTATATACCCATATGCATATATCTATGCAATGGAATTAAACACCATTGCAATGGATATTTTAATTTCCTGAAGGGTCTACCCTGAGACTCACAGGACTGGTAATGTTGGCTTGATGGGCCTCAGGAAATGGAAATAATGGCATCTTTTGGTAGCATATGAGTTGACCCTGTGCCTAGAGGCTGAACCTCAATGCCCAACTGAGGAATAAACCTAATTCTTTGATTATAAAAGCCTTTTCCCTGAGCATAGCACCTTGCCATCTGTCTTTTTAATCTCTGCAAGGAAAACCTCAGCCTGATTCCAAACTCTTTCCCTCCATAATGGGAAATCTCTCTGTGTTCGATGAACCTAAGTGAAAAGTGCAGTCTCATATCCATGTATTTATTAAATCTCTGGTTGCTTAAAGGCCTCACTCCGAAGTAATGTTCAAAATAAATTGCTTCCATGATTGTATTGTTAGAATGCACATGTATGATTTCTTCCCTCTGCATTCTAAGATGACAATGTATCTTGGGGAGCGTTAATGATGCAAATTCAAACTACCAGCAACAGACACATCAGAAAATTGCAGTGATTGGCCTAACGACTCCTTCTGAGTTCTTCTTACTGCCAGGAGGTCTCCGAGGCCTCTTCTGGGAGATTTGGCTTTTTTTTTCCTCTGCAGAGACTCTAAGTCAGAGAAATGATTTTTGCTCAGGTCTCGGTAGTGCTTGCCTGTTCTTGGGGTTCACCTGAGTGCGTCTTCAAGATGCCAAATCTACCACCACAGCCTGCACAACACGGCGTGGATCTCACGGCCACGCTAAATCTCGATGCTCTTCCTTCTCCCCACGGTACACGTGGGAGTGTGGCTTCGTGGCAGGTCGTTTTCAATGCTGTCTGGTGCTTGCTACAGTGAGAAAACTACTCCCACCCACTGAATGGCTTTGAGAACCAGCGGTGTGTAGGTGGCCTCTTGTGGGTTTCTTGCTACGCTTTGACTGTTAGCATTCAAATAGTCACAAAGACTCTCCCATATGGCCAATATTTCCCCATTGCTTGGCAGGCACTGAGAGCTTTGCTTATTTATCTCATTTAATTCTTATGACAATCACATGAGGGAGGGATATTTAGTATCCCCCTTCACAAAGGAGAAACTGGAGTTTAACAAGATTGAGACATATGCCAATGTTTATGTGGTTGGTAAGTAGTATAATTGAGGTTTGGGCCCAGGCAGGCTGATGCCAAGCGTGGAGGTTTGATCATCTCAGAGGCAGTGTAGGGGGTGGTTAGCAGTGCTGCTGTCTGGGACCAACGGCCAGCTCTGCTGCTTTCTCCTCATGGGATCTTGGGCAGGCTTCTCTACCTCCCAGAGTTGTCCCTTCCTTCTTGTGAAATGAAGCTCAGGGAACCCTGCTACACAGGGCTGTTGGGAGAATTAAATGAGAAATGCATGTAGTGCACCTGACACTTAGTATGTTCCATAAATGTCAGCTACTGTAACTATATCCTGCAGTTACATGAGTGTTTGTGTCCAACTCTGTGGTCTAAGGGCTAGCTCTGCTGCTTTTTCTGCCCTTAAGGAAGAGCCACAAAGCTGACTGTGAAGGCAATCTAAAGGAGAAACCCCAGCTCCTTAAGTACAGCAATGTGTTCACTCCAGGCGCTCATTGGCCTTTAAGGTCCAAAATAAAGAGACATCATGTTCTTGCTCATGGAGGGCTTTGGCCAAGCTTGTTTCCAGTAATGGTAACTCCAATCTTCCTACTCTCAATGAGGGACCGTGGGGAATGGGACTCTGAGTCCTGGTCTGAGAGCAAGGAGACCTGGCTTCCAGTACCTCTTAGGTCAGAGTGAGCAGGATTTTGTAATAGCTGGAACTCAGAGTTCTCGTTGATAAAATGGGAGGCCAGAACAAAGTTTTTCCTAAGGTTCTTTCTGCCCCTGATGTCTGTGAAGTGAGTCTGCATCTTTCCTAAATGCCTCTCTCGCTATTTGCTTTTAAGGAGGCTGCATGTTTTGGTTATGAAAGAGGGAGTGGGGTGGGTAGGCAGGAACAGAGGAGAGCAACGAGAATGCAGATGCATGGGGGAGGTGGTGGGTGGGCTTAGGCTCAGGCAGATGAGTAGGGAAAATGAGGGAAGGAGAAACCAAAAGAAGAAGGTCAGAGATAAGAAACAGTTGTAAAGCAAACAAGGCAAGGCTTGGAAAATAATGGCTCTATTGTATTTGATCAAAAGCTTTGCGACTTGATGTATTTACTTGAATACCTCAAGTTTGCCTCCCTAATACTAAGAGGATATGGTGCTGCACTGTTTTAATCCAAAGAAATGCATGGAGCAGATGAGAAGTGAGAATTCTTCAGTGTTCTCTAAAGAGCAGTCCAATCATTTGAGTGCAGTGGGTGATTTTAAGATGAATTGAAAGCAGAGTTAGGGGTAAAGCCATTAAGATCTGTTTAACCAGGAAAGGTCTAAATTATAAATAAAAGCTATTATATCATAGAGATGGTATTTCAGACCAACAGGGAAATAATACTTCTAGTAACTGACATTGAAATAATAGGCTAATTATCACACTATTAAAATTACTGAAACTTAATCTTATTAAAATTAAATGATCTTTAAAAAGTTAAACTTCTTGTACATATATATTTTTTAAAATATGTTTTTATTGATTTCAGAGAGAGGAAGGGAGAGGGAGAGGGAAATAGAAACATCAATGATGAGAGCCATTGATTGGCTGCCCCCTGCACGCCCCCTAATGGGGATCCAGCTCAAAACCCAGGCATGTGCCCCTACAGGGAATCAAACTGTGACCTCCTGGTTCGCAGGTCAACGCTCACCCACTGAGCCATGTTGGCCAGGCATCTAGTACACATATTACACCTAAATTAAATTCTGGTTAGAATAAAACTGATTTTCAATGTAAAAAATGAAATCATAAAATAACTGGAATAAAATTTAAGATAATATTTTTGTATATATCCAGGATAGAAGTCATAATAAGAAAAGATGAATGTTAGACCACATAAAGTCAAGACAAAACAAAACTAAAATACGAAAAACAAAATTTTATACGATCTCAAACACTGTTTTTTAAAAAAGGGACAGAATAAGAAATGTATTTGAAGCACGCATGTTAAAGGGATCTTGGTCTTTAAATTACACTGCAGTCTGTCAAGTCAATAAGAAAAAGATGACTACTTCAATAAGGAAACCGGGAAAGGAATATAAGTGGGAAACTTACACAAAATTTGCACTAACACCCCTCCAAATGAATGATGAAATATAAAATAAAATGTCAAGATATCACAAAATGTTGAGATACCTTATTGCATAAGATTTTCAAAAAAAGATCAAGCCTATTATTGGTGAAGGTGTAAAAGTTACTCTGTTTTGGGAATGTAAATTGTACAGTCATTCTGAATGATAAAGCAGGCAAAGCTACTCTTTTAAAAAAAATAAACTTATTGGGGTGACAATGGTTAATCTGAACATATAGGTTTCAGGGGTGGGTGTCTATGTTACAGGATCTGTATATTGCTCTGTGTCCATCACCTAAGGTCATATCTCCTACTGTCACCATATATTAGGACCCCTTTCACCCAAAGGTACACTTTCATCTACTCATTTTAATTACAAAATCTTTTCTATGAAAATAAAATGTATAAAACAAAGACAATAATTTTAATTGCATGAACCCAAATGACTATCAATAAGAAATTGACTTAAAATATTATGTTATATCCACTCAATGGAATAACATACAGCCATTGCAATGCTTAGGGAGATCTACTTTAACCACATGGAAAGATGTCCACAAAGTAAAAGGACACTTTAGGAAGCAGTTTGTATATATAGTAAAAATCCATCTTTATATCAAGACATGCACGTTTTTAATAAATTGGTTTGAGAAATTTAAAAAAAGTCATAAAAAAGACTTCTAAGTGCGTATATGAAGAGAAAAATGTTAGATGATATAACCAAAATATTAAAAGTGGCAATGTCTGTGTGAAAAATTATATTTTATAATTTTTGTCATTTTCTGAAATTATTTATAATGAGCTTGAACTACTTTTATAATAAATATTAAATATATTCTATTAGAAATAAATACGTGCGAAGAATATTCGTGAAGAAAGTGATAGCTGTTATCATCAACGTGCTTTTGTGAGATTTAGGAGGGTCAGGGGGAAAGCTTCGGGCCAGCCTGAGAGAGCCCTTAGGCAGAGGGGCAGGTGGCTAAGGGACATGAGCGGGGTACTGGTCACGTCTTCTGCAAGGCCTGAGCTAGAGCACAAAGGATGGCGATTAGACTTTCGGTTGCTTCTAGTTGGATTTACTTCTGAACCAGCAAGTAAGTGGTAGAGAGGACACTTACTTGCTGGTGTATTTGTGAGGATGGAGCCGCGTTTTTGGGCTCTGAATATCCTAACATTCTAAGCCAAGAAGGAAAGTGATCAGTTAGAAGGAAATGATCACTTCCAAGTGACATAGTGTTCCTAAAGTTAAAACAAAATACAAACACAGAACAAAAAAGTTGACCAGGGTGCCGCGTTTCTGAGACCTGAAAAGAGGGCATGGTGTGATTTGGAGAGATAACATCCTGGCCGACAAACTCAATGAACGCAATAAACACAGAGGGGTTTTGCTCCGTTGCCCTATTGTTCCATTGTCTTATGGACAATTCTGTCTGTACCGTCAAAGCAAACTTTGGCATGACGCCAAAGCAAAATTTAATAAAAACTATTTTAGGATGCAAATCAGTGCAACCCAAGTATGTAGTTTTTAGATGCTTTGGTTTCACCTAAGGGCAAATTTAGATTATCTAGAGATATCAATAGAATATATAGATACTCTTCAGGCAATAAATACACTATAAATATTATCTTTTCACAACCAAGCTTTTGATATAACTCTTTGGATAGCAAAGAGGTCAAGGTAATAGTCTCTGGAAAAATCATACAGTGAAATTGTGTGTGTGTGTGTGTGTGTGTGCGCGCGCGCAGTTGGTTAAGGACAGGTTCATGTGTTTTGACAATCAATCAACCAAGCCAAAAGATAGAGCTGACATTCTCAAGAAAACAAAGAATTGTAACTAGAATATACGCTTAATAGATGACTGCTACGATCTCTATAGAGAGATTTCCATATTGTCTGTTAGATGAACATTTAGAGAATTCTTGTATTCATTCCTATGTCTATAGATTTAATTGTATGTTGCCCTTCTAATTGCAATTGCCGGGTTTTATTTTTTAATCGTTGTTTCGGTATGCTGTTCAAAAGGAAAGTGCCTTCTAACAAAAATGTTTATGGCATGGACATTTCGATATCTTTTTAAAACCTGTGCAATGACTTGGCTTCCCAGCCTGGCATTTTCAGGGAAAGTGTGAGCAAGTAGCCTCATTACTGATAAATATTTTAGAACACGTGGTATTTACCCAGAAGGTCCCAGTGGTTCAATGTGCCTCCTGCAGAAATGGCATGTAATAAAACACTCCAGAATGAAATTTCAGAGGAAAAAAGGATACTGCACTTAAACAAAAATTCAATAAAAGAAATGTTAGAAAATCCCCAAAGCATTCCAACCAAGTTATGGATTAATTGCTTGGCACGTTTCCTTTTTTAATTCCAAGCTGCCTCTTTGTTAGCTGAGTAAACAAAGCATCTAGAATAAGTCAACTTCAGCCAATGATGACAGCCCATTAACATCATGACTGATAATAATGACAATCCCTAAAGGCTTTAACAAGGTCCATACATAAGCAGCATTTGACCAGCAGGGACCATGCTGAGAAAGAAGGTGGGAGGGAAAAAAGTGAAGTAAATGGACAGAATAAGAAGGGCCTGTCTTCTGGCTGTGCCAGGATGCCCACACGGTAGATCAGGGCCCTCTGTGAAGGGGGTTTGAGCCACAGCTTGCAATCAGTCCTGTGGAGTTAAAGAAAGGAGGGGAGAGTTTTTAAATTCTGAGTCCAGCAGTCTTGTTTTTATAATCCTCACTTGAGGATATTTTTTCCATTGCTTTTCGGGGGGGTGGGGGGGAGAAACATCGATGTGAGAGACACATCGATTGGTTACCTCCTGCTCCAGCCCTGACCGGGACCAGGGATCGAGCCCACAACTGAGGTACGTGCCCTTGGCCTGAGTAGAAACACTGAACCTGGGACCCTTCAGTCCACAAGCCGACGCTCTGTCCACTGAGCCAAACGGGCTAGGGTTTGAGTCCAGCAGTCTTTACAAGGCTGTTATACCAGTGGGTTTTAAGTCTGGAAAGGGATTGATTGCTGCATCACAAAATTGGTAGTTAGAACACTTGTTCGTGCCTCAAGGAAAATGTTTTCATTAGAGATCATTTTATTTACATAATGTAGATCCTATCTTTTTCTCTCCTTTCTGAATTCTCTCTGAGTTCCAAAAGAGCAAGGCCTTTGCCTTGCATATCTTTGCAGAAGGTGTATAGTGAATATTAAATAATGTTCAGTTACCAAAAAGAGAGGCATTCAGATTAGGTTCCATTAAGAAAATCAACAGCAGTCATACAGCACTTCTCCCGTTCAAGAAAACGCCCCAAACCATCAACAGGAATTGGAACTTAAATTCTGGCCCTAACCTTGGGCGGTGCCCTGCTGTGAGCATTATCATTCTCACTGCATTTTGGGTTTTTCTGAAGATGCCACGACGGAGACATTCACGTAGGGAAGAATCTTCCTTATGCACTTGGAAATCATCTCTTGAGGGAATAGTGTAAGATCAGTCAGTGGCAACCAATCCAGAATCTCTTTGACCTTCAAAGTCTTGACTTTGTGCCCGGCCAGGCGTGGCTCAGCGGTTGAGCATCAACCTAGGACCCAGGAGATTCCTGGTCAGGGCACATGCCCGCGTGCAGGAGGCAGCCGATCAATGACTCTCATCATTGATGTTTCTATCTCTCTCTCTCCCTCTCCCTTCCTCTCTCTGAAATCAATAAAGGTATATTTTAAAAAAAGTCTTGACTTTGTACTCATATATTTCAAAATAAAAACTTCACCCAGATAAATCTACAGAGAAATCAGGTTTCTGTCTACATTTCTGACTGAGATTGCGGCTTGCTTCTGTGAATGCCTGAAACGGGTGGTGAATTTGGATGCTTAGTTTCCTTTATCCCCCATTGGTACTGCATTGATGCGTATTTTGGATATATGTAGGTTTAGACAAAATATGTCATTAAAATCGATTTACCTGTTTCTTTTTACTTTTTTCAACGTGGGTATTAGAAAATTTCAAATGACATGTATGACTAGCATTCTGTTTCTACTGGATACTGTTGGGTTAAAATAACTCTGATGTGTGTCTGTGTGTGTGTGTGTGTGTGTGTATGTGTGTGTGTAAGAGTAAGGCAAGTCATGTACGGTTAAGTACTTCCCTGGAACATCTTGAGCCAAAGCAAATTTGCTATTAAGGCTGCATCGTTGTCATTAAATAAATGTCAATAATTTACACAGGGCTAGGCTGGTAGTGATTTTGCCTGATTGATATACAAGGAGTTTACTAAGCAAACAGACACTGGGAACTGGTTTGACCACAGGTTTGAACCTATTTAAGAGCAATAATGTAACCGTCACTTAGGAGCATCCTCACATTTGAATGCTAATGGAAAATTATGAGTAATACAAATATGTATTTATTGTCAGAGAACCTTTACTTGGCAATAATTTATTACAGTTAAAAATGGTATAATTAGTAGTTAATAATTCCTTCAAAATTTTATAATTGACACTTTGAAGAAGATCATTCCGACCTCCCAATAAGTCTAAAGAGGGTTGGGTTTATTTCCAGTGGCTCAACCCACTGGCCTTTCCTTATTTATCACGCTGAGTACTATTGTTAGAAAGACAAGGCCAAATAAATAGACAAAGTGTCTCCCAGTTAAGACCTAATAGGCAATGGGAGTCTGAAAATACCCTGACATAATTCAGGTTTGAGAAGTGGGCACGTGGGGGCTCTTTGAAGATGTAGAAAGCCAGAATCCTGGAATGGAGTAGAAACTATTACTATTATTTTTTATTATGGCGGTTTGTTTTAGCTATAACTGCAATCCATTTCATAAACCAAGCAGGCATGCACGACAGCAGGGACAGCTACTCCAGGGTGATGGTGGAGGGGAACCCACAGCACCCCATTTTATAGTCAGGGGCTCATCACAGTGGAGGGAGCAGCCCGGATGTGCTCAAAGATGATGCAGAAATTTATAGAACAGCAGCCCATTAAGCTCTAAGTCTCAAGCGCTCTTTTTAAAGGCACAGTATTCACACTTAAAAAACCAACTGTGTTTTCCACTTTCCTTGGGGGTCTAGCGGAAAATTCACGATTGAGGGGTACCAAGACAAACAGTTCGCCACTCGTTGTGATAAAAAGGGGCAGAGACAGGCATAAATATTTTAATATGGAAACCTTATGTCTCTGCAGTGATTCATTCCATCGCTGGTTCTGGTCCTCCCCACTCCCATTATCCCTCACAGTTCCCTAGAAGAATGCCAGAGTTATTTACTCTAGACCCAAGCAAGCCCTCCCTCGAGTTCATTTTCAAGATCGAGCATCTTTAATCGAATCATCGTTGCTTGTATCTAAGCATAGAAAATAAAACCAAAGGATTACCCAAGCTGCCATCATACAGAAGCTGCAGGAAATTGATTACAGAGAGGGCTGGGGTATTAACTTTCTTCCAAGAACGCCTGATTGTTTTAGGGTTGCAGCGTGGTAAATGGATTCCTTCAGCGAGTACGATTTTAGTGCATAGAATGAGGCTCGTGATGGCCTGTTCGCTTATAAAATAAGACATTTAGTAATGTAATATTCCTAACATCTAAACCTCAGAAGAACTTCCACGCACAAGTGGTTAAGAACTCAAAAACAAGTAATTATCAATAGCATGTGGATGTAATAAGGGAGGCATCAGTTGGAAAAAGTTATATTTATGACATTGGCAAGAAGGATACATTAATTGACTGCAGAAAGGAGCCAACATAACATTTACTCTGTGTTTCCAAAGGACACAAAGATGATCCTACAAACTCAAATGCACTTGCTTTATTTTGGAAGAAAAGCCCAAGGGAACAGTAATCAGAAGACAACTGACCAGGGTGTCCCTAGAGCCTGGTGAGTTCATTTTAGCCATCCAGCAGGAATCAGTAAGGAGATAATCTCACAGCTGAGGCACAAGATAAGATTTTGGGGTCCTTCAGACAGCTGTGGTTTTCACAGAGATGGACAGTTAATAAGAGACTTTTGAGTTGAAACTCTGTGATGTTTGACCTGACCCTGCATGTCCTCGTATGAAGTTCTGTTTGCTCCTGTTGGTCTTTCTTTATGGAATTAATTCCCTTTTGTTCTTAACCCTGCTCAACAAAGTTCCCTGTACATTTTTTTCCCATCTGCATGCATCTGGGTTTGTATCTTCTAAGAAGCCCCAGATTTGACTCTTAGCACCAACCTTGCCAAAGGTGATCTTTCCATAAATGCCACAGCCCTATCTCTCTCTTGCTTCTATTTTGTTCCTTATGTTTATGTATTGAACTCATGTTCATAAGTAGAGTGTAAATCCCTAAAGGTCAGGCTCTGTATCTTATTTAATTTTTTTTACCTCCTGCCTCCTCCCCCTCCTGCCCAAAGTATCAAGCAGAGGTCTTACATACAGAAGATGCTAAATAAAGATTTGTTGAAAGAAGCAATTAAATGCAGTGCAAAGCTTGCTGTGGAAAGAACATGCCAAGGACCTGACTTTCAACAAATTCAGATGAATGAGTCAGCTGTAACAGACCCCCTGACACTGTGATTGCCAATCTTTAGTGGCCACACTCAGACACTGTCCACTTGATTCTGACTCCTTGCTGAGACCCTTGACTCCTTTACTAAAATGATAAATAAACTGGAGCCCTCCCCCCCAAAATAACCCCTACCTAAAATGAAGGAAAAATAATGTCATTATGAGAATTTTGAGATAGCTCTGGAAGTAACTGACATCCTATTAGGATGTAAACACACACAAAAAGTAAGAATTACTATTACTTTACAGCCAGACACAATTTAAAAATCATTATTAACCAAACACTAATGTACGTAATTTATGGGAAGCATTTTCTGTTCTTCAGTTATACCCCAATAAAGCTGAAAAAATTTATGAGAGGGGGGAGGAGAACACGGCAGATTTCATAATGTGGATCTTACTGGCTAATATTTTTGTCTTGTGTGTAATCTAATGCCAAGTCACAATGATAACATAAGAAAATACTCAGAATTTCTACCTAAAACAATGTATGTTTGCCGTATCTAGCTTGAAGCCAAAAGCGCTTAAAGAAATCCCTGAGTTGTCTTATTTCCTCAGCTTTACACTAATTATTATAATGAGAAACCTAATGACCTAATCGCTCCTTAGGGAGAAATTGTTGGATATATCAGTTCCTGGGGGGAGGATGTAGCTGATACCACGGCCTTAAGACCATGTGGCTACAGGCCCAGGTTCCAAAGCTTGGAAACTATCATAACAAAAGAGAGACATCATCTTGCTATTACAAGGTCCTCTGGCCACGTTTAGCATTCAGCCCCTTTCTCGAATTAAATATCAGATATCCTTAGTAATCCCTCCAATCTACCTGGCTCTGGGTCTTGATTTTCTCTGCCACAGTGTCTGAGGAGCTCTTTTCTCTTGCCTTCTGTTTTTATTTTTTGCACTTTCCCTAATGTCTTGTGTCTCCCTGAGTATAAACCTTGTCCAAATCAGATTAACCAAAGTGACCAGGTTGGTTTTTCTCAGCTAGAGAACGACCCTTATTATCTCAGTGGTGGAGGAAAGATGCATCGTCTAGGGGTGGGGCTCTCCTAAGGACCAAAATGTGACCCATGGTGATGGCCAGGCCTATGTCATTTCCAGCAGAGGGCTAGAGTTATCCATTTCCTCTGGGGGGTGGTCTCCCAGGTGCTTCTACCTCCTGAGTTGCAGCAAACCCCAGGGCCCAGAACCCAGGTGCTCCCACGAGCATTTTTTGCAATATTGCCAGACCATATTTTCTGCTATGCAACTGACTTTCTGGATCAGTGCCATTATTATTTTCTCCAGGAAATTCCAGTCCACAGTAATAGTGGGCAAAAGTTTGCTTAGAAGGAATGAGTATTTTCCTTGTGTTTCAGTTTGTTAAAGGAGGCGATATATTCCAGGAGGGTAGAAGTCTAATTATCAGCTGGCTAAAGCCCAATGTTAGAGAGGCCAGCTTTACAGGGTCTCATCCCAGATGGACTGATTAGTAGGTTTTGCTGTATTTCTATTTTTTTCAAGCATTTTCTTTGCCTGTGTCTTCTCCATTATAATATATGAGAATAGTGGTTTATGACTCATAAGAGTGTTGCAAGGATTAAATGAGCTGATGTTTTTATAATTTTTTAAAACAGGCACATGGTAAGCTCTCAATAAATGGTCTATGCTATTGTTTTATTATTCATTCAGTGTTTTAACAAATGATTACTTAGCACTTACTGTAAGTTAGGCTCTGTGCAGGGTACAGGCTATTCACAATGTATTAATCAGTTATTATTGTCATGATACTATAAGAAAGCTTGGGAGCTATCAGTCTAGATCAGGCCTGGACCAGGGGATTTAAGGAAGACTCTTCTGAAGAAGTGGCACTGTCTGCTCAGAACAAAGGATCCAAAGATGATCCCCTTTTGTTTTCTAAAAGAACTAGTTCATCCTTTTTCAGTGCTGTGTAGTATTCCACAGTACAAGTTTGCTACCATTTATTCAGCCACTGCCACAACAAACAATGTTGTAACGGGCATCCTAGTACATATTTCCCTGTGCTCTATGCAGGGTTCTTTAGGCAGACACCGTGACTTGGAATTGCTGGGACAAAGCATAAGCTCATCGTTAGTGTTAAATGACATCGCCAAACCAAATGGCTTCATGATAAGCTTTGTAAATATCCACTTGTGTTGGCTAAATAAATAATACTTGTAATAAGTGGTTCTGTAAAATGTGGATTTTACATTCCTTCACCAAATGTTTATGAAACATTGTCTGGGCCAAGAACTATACTAAGGGATGGAATCTGCTGGTCTATTCCTGAATTCTCCTTTCTCATGCAACGGTAATTTCTGAAACACTTTGGATGGGATCACGGGGGGAGCCAGCAGGGAGCAGAGCACTGTTTCTTTTTTCTTCCTTTTCTAATTGTGGTAAAGCACACATAATGTGAAATCTACCCTCTTAAATTTTTTATGTGTACCGTACAATATCATTAGCTGTATGCATACTGTTGTGTAGCACACCTCGAGAACTTTTTCATCTTTGTGACTGAAACTCTATACACATCAAAGAGCAACTTTTTCTCTCTCGCTCCCCACAGATCCTGGAAATCATTATACTTTTTGCTTCTATGAGTCTGACTGCATTAGATGCCTCCTGTAAATGGACTCATGCAGTATTTGTCCTTCCGTGACTGGCTTACTTCGCTTAGCATAATGCCCTGTGTCCTTGAGCAGCGATGATGCGCAGGGTAGACCCCAGTGACTGTAGAATGCACCCTCTTTTTGGCTAATTCTAAGGTCCTGAGGGGAGGGGTAGCTGTATTAAGGTCCTATGTCTAGGACAGAGGCTTTCTTCTACACATTACCCCTTTGGGGCCTCTTAAAATCCTAAGAAGGAAGTTCGATGATCAATGTTTGACAGACAAAGATACAGAACCCAGAAAGGCTGCACCGCACCCCCCGCGGTCACACAGCCAGGAGGTGGAGGTGCTGAGGTTTCAACCCACGTCTCTCTCACTCCAGAGTCCATGTTTTAAAACAATGTCTGTTTTTCTGTGAAGGTCAAAGTTCTCCTGTTTCTAGCCACGACAGCAAGACAGCATGGTTTCCATATCCGTGTGTCTTTAGACATGCCCTGGAAAGGACATGTGTCGGCATCAGAATCTGCTCTTGCTCCTGCGCTCCGTGGATCGGCGGGACCCCCCCGGAGAACCAGCCCAGAGGCGTGGGAGCTGCGTGGACCCCTCGCTCCACCCTCACCCTCACCCTCACCCTCACCCTCACCCTCACCCTCACCCTCACCCTCACCCTCACCCTCACCCTCACCCTCACCCTCACCCTCACTCTCCAGTGCACATCAGAACCCAGCCGGGGCCATCGCTTGGACAGGCTGGGCTAATGCTGACGGTTGGCTTCACATGTTTCCTTAAGTTAAACTTTAGCTTCGCAAGTGAGACCATCCTTGGGGGCATTTAAGTCAGTGCCCTTCTGCTATGGGTGGGAGGAAGCGAGCTCCGCACAGGACCACGCCTCACCCTTCCTCAAGGCCCTCAGCCTTCTCGCCACTCTGCTGGCATTTTCCTAACCATCAAGCTCTCCCGCCTTCTGGAGGGTGGGCTAGCCTCCCATTACTGTCCTTGCAGCGGGGGAAGGCAAGTGGCTTGGCCGCTTGTACATGAGCAGTAACAAACACGGAGGCTCATTACCTTTCCTTTTTATTATATCTTCAAGATTTCTTCTATTAAGCATTCTGTTCTCCTTTCAAAATCCAAAGTCTCCAGCAGCCCTTGTGTAGCCAAATATGCTATGGGTCCATTCATTTAGCATATTGTCGTTTTCAGACTTTATGTCTTGTCAAAGAAAGACACTCACAGAAATAAAACAAAAGAACAGAAGTCTCCAAATGAATGGGCTTGCTTCACGGAGGAGAAAGTTGAAGTATTAAAATCGCTCATCAGATGTTCTGAAAAATCATTTCAGCTGCTCAAAAAAAAAAAAAAAAAAAAAGAAACAAAATTTTATTTTGAAGGATGTGTTCCAAGAACTTCCCCTTTGATTTTTTTAAAAACCCATCTGTCATGTTTGTTTCATTCCAGCCTTGAAGTAAATAGATTTAGAGAGTGTAGGGCGGCCATTGAAACCTTCCACAGAAGAGCAGAAACAGACTGCTCTGTCAGTGCCCTTCTGGTATACTTTAATCGAAAGGCTTTGAAATTAAAAAAAGTATATCCATAGACATTTTGCTTGAGTTGGAATATGGCGTGCGGAACACAGAATGTTATTTTGACCTATTGTTGAGTGTCTCAAAACTTCTGCTTTTACTTTGGGCAGCAAGGAGAGACTAACACAGAATGGCTTTTTGTTGGCACCAGGGAATTGATTTTCGCCTTTCATGCTGTGGTTCTGCCTTCTGAATACAAAACTTAATTGTTTTCCAATAGAGGTGAGGCTTCGGAGTGCAATTCTTCACTGAGAATAAAGGAGATTGGCTTTTTCAACGCATCTCGTCTCTTTAACCTCATGATGTCAACTTCCCTTTCTTACTGATTTCACAACTGGGAATTTGCTCTTCCCCGTGGGAATCCCCAACACGTTTGGATGCCTTTTCTGAAATTTCTTTGAACTTGATGCTCTGTCTTTTAAATACCACCTGGAAAGAAAACCCATGAACTGGGCAGAGCTCCCTCCCATAAGACAGAATAATTGTTCCTGGGAATGGGGATGCTTCACAGATGAATAACTGCCTCGGAGCTGGGAAGAAAACAAGAATATGAGAAATTCATTATAATATACAAATATTCTAAATAAATCAATAGCAAGTACTAATATCCTCAAAATAATAGTTTGGAAGTTACTGACAAAATATGACATATATATATATATATATACACACACACACACACACACACACACACATATATTTACTGATTTCAGAGCGAGGAAGGGAGAGGGAGAGAGAGAGAAACATCAATGATGAGAGACTCATTGATCGGCTGCCTCCTGCACGACCCCTGCTGAGGATGGAGCCTGCAACCTGGGCACGTGCCCTGATGGGGAATCAAACCTCGATCTCTTGGATCGTAAGTCGATGCTCAACCACTGAGCCACACCACCTGGGCCAAAGTGTGAGCTTTTAAACTCAGATACATAGTTGTAAACGCTTCATCATGATTAAAAATGATGGTGCTTGTAGGCTATTCAGTGATAATTTGTTTAAAATAGATGGGCTAACTCTACCACTTGAATGTGTAGATAGAATGAAAATTAGCGTACATTGTGGGATGGGAAGTAGACTGATTAATATTAAAAATATCAGGGATTCATTAAAATGTAAACTAAATTTCAAAATCAACACAACATTGAAATATTTACTGAAGAAATGATGTGACATTTGAGATTAGCCTCAAAATAATTGAGCCTGTGTGTAGTGCGGAGGGGCTGGTGAGGATTCAGTTAAATAAGACTGGTGAAGTGTTGTTGCTCATCATTGGGACTGGGTGACAGGTACATGGGGCTACATTATATGCTCACTCTACTTTTGTATATATTTGAAATTTCCCAGAAGAAAATAAAAGTGTAAAGTTTAGGGAGAGAAGTCGATGTGACAAATTGAGCGGTTTTGGGTACTGGAGTATTTTATCAGAGTCTGAGGTAGAAAAGCATAGTTTGTAGGCAGTTATAGTTCATTTTACAAGTTTCCCTTAAATATTGGTAAATGACAAGATAGGAACATGTGATATGACCGTTCGTGACTCTTATGAGTCACTTAAACCAACAGAGCTCAGAAAGAAAAGAGAAAAATGCAGCATTAATTTAATTTAAATTCATTAGACATTCATTTAAAGATGAATTGAGATATGTACGTGCTTTGTTTTCTCCCCTAGTTGAGGGTGAGTTCCTCAAATCGCTGACTTTATTTCTTGAATTTAAACCTGTCACAGAATGTAACACAGAGCCTTGTCTGTAGTCAGCCCTTTGTACCTCGGTGGGTACTGGGTGAATTATAACTTCAAAAATGCATATCCGAGTGCACATTTCAGACTCACAGTTGTGCCTGGATAGCTCATTCACAAATAAATAAGCCCGAAACAACGTGAAAAACTGGAAGATGTCACTGTTTTTGTTGATAGTGAGAACAGAATACTGAAAACCCGTCTCTTTCCCCCTCCTCACGCCCCACCTTTTCATGGGATCTTGGGGTACCCCGTGCTCCAGTTACATCTGCAAATATATGTCCTTTCGAGCTCCTTGACACAGTGAGTTCACATTCTCAAGCTGAGCTGAAGGGGACGGCGTATGTCACCGACAGATCCCCAGAGCCGGTTTTTCCAAAACAGTATTCTGCGAAGCCTTCAGATTTTTCAAAACGCTTTCGATTTGGTGATGTTGTTGGAAAAATATTTGCCTCCAAATCAGTGTGCAGCGTAAAACAGAAGGGCTCGGGCCTCGCTGCCTTGCGCCCTGCTGCTTTGCATCGCCGAGTGCGGGGTGTCACCGCCCTGCCTCGCTCACTGTCACGCCCGCTGCTGCCCGAGGTGGCGCTCCCGCAGCGCTTAAAATGCCAGGCTGGGCCCTCGCCGTGGCCAGATTGACGGCTCCAACTGGGGTTTGCAAGGCTTGGGGGAATATTTTGATATTTTTATGTTGTATCTGAGGTAAGATGTGAAAACAGAAAACTATGTGTTGGGTCATGATGCTGTGACGATCACAGCACAAGGGATGCCCCTCCCACCCTGGCCGCAGGTTGCTGTCTCTCTAGGACCTCAGGGCCCAGCCTGCACCCTCGGATGCCTTTGGTAGCTGGCACCAAATTGAAGCTGACAACAATCTGTTTATTTATTTTATTTTCTGAGAAGGAATATTCTGGAAGGACCAGATGGGAGGAACTTCTATGACAGTCTTCTGAGTAACTCTAAGAACAAGGCTTGAAATCACTTTTTTTCCCTTTTCACTTTAAATGTTATCATCCTTCCACTCTGAACATCCCTGGAAAGAGAACCTGGCTTCCCAGCCCTGGAGCAGGACCCCGGGGCAGTGAG
The DNA here is from genome assembly GCF_054644295.1 of Miniopterus natalensis. Lineage (NCBI taxonomy): Eukaryota > Metazoa > Chordata > Mammalia > Chiroptera > Miniopteridae > Miniopterus > Miniopterus natalensis. Next base: position 67,195,976 of record NC_142087.1, on the reverse strand, counting down.
AGGGAGGGGTTGGGACAGAGCTCAGCCACCCTCCCTCCGCATCACCCTTCAGCAGAGTCGGCCTGGGGTTCTCTGTACAACTGTTTTCCAGGTTATTTTTGTACCATCTCAAAAATAAACTGCTAATAACTTGGGGAGCTTCACTTAAACTATACTTTTAAATGATGCAATATAACTTTAATTTCTGCCTGGAAGTGATTGTGGACCTGACTTACTTTCAGCAATTTGTGGAAATTTGACTTGTGAATCTAATTCCTCAGACTGGAATCAAGCTCTTCTGGGCTGGAAAATTTCCCTCACAAAGAGATGTTTGGAATAGAAGATAAATGCAGCTGTCCCTGGGGCACTCGGTCAAGTAGGTGAGGCGCAGCTCTTGCACTTTCCCAGTCTCTTCTTTCTGGACCCCACAGCACCTCCTTGGCCCTCCTTTCAACTGCTCACGATCTCTTTTCTCCTTTCTGTTTCCTTCCCTCTTTATTTCTGCTTCCCCCCTTTTGACTTCTCTCTCCTGGCTCGCTCTCTCCCTGACTGCCTTTCTCACACCCTGCATTCTCTTCCTTCTCAACAAAACTTCCTTTTTGTTAAGAGCCTGAAAAAAATTTCACATGGGTAACTAAAATGTTACTCCTCCTTGAAACAAATAGCCCTGAGCTATTTGGAAAAAAAAAATAAAAAATCAAAAGTTAAAGAGAAAAGAGAAAAAAGAAAGGACGCCTTCACGTCTTAGGCATTAAAAATAACAGGTGAGAGAGGTATATTCTGGGATAGGATAATTTTCCATAAAGCAGCTGCCTACCCATGAGATCTTTGGGTGGTAAACTGCTATTATCCACCTCTAACCTGGGAGATGCTTGTGAGCAGCTCAGATCAAGGGCAGCCCAAAGAGAAAGCAGAAAATCAAAAAAGCAGACTTGGGGAGAAAATGCCCTCCCTTGGGTGGTAAGTCCAAAGGTTTAATTTTTTGTTTGTTTCTTTTTGCTTTTTAAAGAAGCAACTTATAACTAGTTGGCAAAGAAGAGGTGAAGCTTGATTTCAAGTAGCTGAACAGCCCTTCACAGTTTGCTTTGTGTTCGGCTGTGCCCTTTGGGATTGTTTATGGAAATGCCCAGTGCCTAGAGTTTTGTACCTGTTGACAATGCTCCCCAGGGCCTGGTTAACACATCTGCCCAGCCTGTAATTTGGAAGGCATAATTAGTATTATTTACAAAGAGCCAGGAGCAATTTGGCATTTTGCAAAATACAGATGAAAAAGCCAGAGTTCCCTCCCCAGCAAGGTGGCCCTGGATACACTGGTCGCCATGGCCATGACCTTGAGCTGGTCTGTGAATCTGAAATGACCCCCTAACTAGTTTGAAGCAGGCTGTGCTGCTCATTGAGAGCCACATGCATGCTCATGCTTGGGAAAGACTTTGGAGTCAACTAATTTCAGAGAGAACTTCCCAGGATTTGGACTTTGAAAAGCGGGAGACAGGTGGTTGCCATAGCAATTTTACGATCTAACTGGAGCATCGTGGGGTGGCCTTTCCCCGCATTTTAGAAGCAGCTCAGGCATTCTTAGTGAAAATTCCAGGGCCTTGGCTTTAATTTAGGCAAGACCTCAAGTTCAGGACCAGGTAGAGAAAGTGAACCACAACAATGCGAGGAGCACAGGAGTTTTAGACCAAGAAGGTACTAGTTTGAAACAGGAACAGAGATCTATAAAATCCAAGTGTAAATAATGTCTCCCTTTGAAAACTTGGGGTTTCAATACCTGATTCATTGTGACCTAAGGCAGGGCGGGAGTGTGCCAGGAGCATCGGACTGTCATCCTGAGCATCCTCTGACTCTGAGGATTTCAGGGACTGAAAAAAGGATGCTGGGGCGGGGGTGGGGAAGAGAAGGAGGACACTTTTGCCACCCACTGAAGTTTATTTGCTGGGGGCAGGCTCTGTGCTAAGAAAATGAAACTTCTGAAGTCAAAGGGCTGGGTGCGAACAGGCGTTCCAGAGATCCCACCAGACTTGTTCTGTCGGTAAAGGGCAGTTCTTGTAAGTCCTGGGATTTCTCTTTTCTGAAATGCATTACCACCTGTTTCAGAAACAATATTTAGCCTAAGGGCTTGTGATGTGCACGCTTTTCAGTTAAAAATTATTTCTGCTTTTACTTCTTAAATTTAACTTGTGTTGAGACACCTACCTTCAGCCTGTAGCGATCCACGTCTGTTCCATGTACCTTAGGCTCCCCAGTGTGCTTTTCTTAAAGGCAGAGCACACCGTCATTAGGGCCGCAGGTTACTGGGGAAAACAAGCTCAAGCATAGGAATCAGTTGATAAAGACTTGAGAACTTTTTTTTTTTTCACTAGCTCAGAAAAGGGAAGATTTAGATTCTCCTTCTGAGAATTCCAAGGAGGGTAACTCCCAAACTCATCTTGTTACAGGAGAGTTTATAATTAAAAGTTACAAGTCTTAATATTTTTCTTTTACTTTCATCTTGAAAGTAAAATTACCCGGTTATTAGTGGGATCTCCAGGCCTGGTGTGGGGCACTTCCCCTCCCCAGTCTCAAGCTCTCCTCCAACGTTATAGCAAGCCCCTCCATGTCATAAGGTGATGCTTATTTCACAAGGGAAAACCGTGTGGGACAGGTGAGAACATAGAACAGGAGGGTGCATGAAATCACCTACTTAGATTGTGAGGTGGAAGTTATTGCAAACATTGAGTTTTCTTCAAGGCAGAATACTCTATAATGAAAAGAAGAGAGAGGTCAGCACATTCCTACCTACAGGGTTTTCTATATGAATTTCTGCTGGGAACACTGGGAACCCCCAAATGGAATAAAGGTGTCTGTGAGCTGTTGTTAATTAGTAAAAACAACAACAAAACAAAACAAAATACCTGAAGCATATTGTATGCTTTCCTGAAATAAGACTGCATTAACGTTATATGCATACAACGTTATGTGTGCCGATCTGGTTACTGCAAAGTGATTTGACGTTCTTATTGATTGTTATCTGGGTCTGTAATAAGTAAAATTCTAGAAAACAGGTTAAATTTTTGCTTAACAATTTTTTAGAAGACTAAAACTTTTTAAACATTGGGTACAAAGAAGAAAACACAATTAAAAAGGAAAATGTGAGTTTTTGTACTCTAATAGGTCATTTATCATTAAGATTTTTGGCTGTATGGTGCTTTAGCATTTATAGTTCTTTGATTCTTATATCAAAATATAAACACAATATTAGATTAGATCTTCTAATTAAATAATTAAGCTGGTTATCCAGTGGCTTGGGAAGACAAGTCAACCAACTAGCAGACCTGGCAAGCCAGTATGATTGCATAATATGCAAATTAACCATGCAAATTTTCAATAGCATTATATAAAATATTAATAACTTTATGCACAGAAATGAAATTAATGTGAATTTCAAAAGTATAAGAACCCTTAATGAATTATTTTGTAATTTCAAAGCTGGGGATGGGGTTAAGCGATTTATAAACTGTGCCAGGCCATTGCCACCTGGTAACACCACTTGGGTTTGGCTATGAAACTACTTACCTTCTTTGTCACTCTTGTGATTTTCACCTGCTTGGGAACTTCTTTGAGTGATTCTGATGACTATTGTACTGTTATTTTAACATGCACCATTATTGTAATTTAAAATTTCTTGCCTAGAACACTTCTGGCTCATAGTTGTTATTCAATAAATATTGTCAATGAATGAATACATTAAATTTAGTTTTTTTCTTTATATTCTGTACAAGTATCATCTGAGTATTTATTAAATGGTGGTATTTAGTCTTAAAAAGTACTGAAAAATTATATTGGTATTGAATTCAGTTGTAATAAATACTGTTAATAGGTGTCTGTTGTTTGGATTGTATGTAGAGGAGTGAAAGAGAGAGGGGAGGGGGACTTTTAAAAACCTGTCTTAAAGCAAAAAGAAGCTACAGGGGTTGTAGATTTTTGCATTTTCTCCCATTTACACTTATTCTCAGAAAAACTCAATCTTGACAAGTGTGAGTTTTGATTCTGTGAGGTCTTCAGCCACACATTCTTCCTGTAAAATGTATTTGTCTGGCATATAAAGTTGTTTAGATGAGTCTAACTCTACCCAGGAGAGGATGTTTGGAACAGATGTTCGCTCCTCTGTTGAACTTAAGGCAGTCACCCTCCCTTTCTGTACCTTTGAACTGATGTAGAGTTTTGAGCAAATTGCTGACTTGTACCCCAGTTTCATGTTGAAGGTATTTAGCAATCTTTTGTCATCTACTTGTTTCTTAATATTGTTACCTAAGATACAGCTGTGTTAGAAGAGTAGAACTGTAAACTTCTGAAACTCAAGATTGTGTTTTTCAAGTGTTTCATTTTTTTAAATGAAAAGTGTGTGTGTGTGTTTAAATTGAGCTCCCTAAGGATGCTGAAACTATAGCTGATATTATTTAAAACTAAACATTAAAACTTGGATAGGAGCTATTTGGAAGACAAAGATCAATACTAAAGACAGCAAAGCAGACCATGGGTCTCTCTTTACAGTCTAAATGGAAATTCACACTGGTTTATTCTGCAGTAGCTGTCTGTATCTTCCAGAGGGGGGAGGGCATAACTCATTTGCCATTTTCCACTCTATTTTCTGTTCCTCCTCTTTGGTTGGGGCATACAGGGTTCAAGGTCAGACTTGCAGACTTTCAAGATGACATTCAAGTTGGGTATTTGAGTCACATGGAGATGGTACAAGAGGCCATTTAACCACCATTTTTAGTGGAGTTTGAAAATGTCTTCATGAATATTGGCATAGATTTAACAAATGATTGATCTTAATTAGACCAAACTTCAGGCTACTCATCTATGGGGAAAACTCTATTCATTATTTATAGAATGGTTTGAGATCCAATTTTTAGGCTGATCTGTCTTAAAATTAAGATGATATGTCTTCCCAATGTGATAATTCTTCTTGCAGATCATTCCAAGTACCTTATTTAGAAATTTTAATATTTACTAAGTAAACTATGAAGCTTAAAACTGTCCCGTAAAATAAGAAACTCTCCATAGCTCAGAGTTTTCTTAATTCAACCGTCTTCACTTCAAAAGCCTAAGCAATATGTACCTGCAATTTGATTTAGGAAACTACATATGTGTATTTATTTAACTAGAACTAAAATTATAATAGCAAAACATTCTTTGATATCAGCCACCTTAACATTTTCGCAATGGAGGAAGTGGCCAATTTTAATAATCCTCAATTGAAATGATTAGTTACACACTTTCTGTGCTTGGCCATTTAGACTTTGTTTTATGCTGACTTTGTTGGCATCAGTGTGTTTGGATGATTGTCAATTTTGCAGAGTTTACCCCTTTGACATAAAAATCCCCTTCCTTCTCCCCTTCGTGGGTAAATGGGAAAATCTGCCAGGACTGATGAGCAGCCCATCAGCTATACACCGTGATCCACAAAAAGACTATAGAAAAGATTATGAACATCTACAGTGTTAGTTACAGGGACATTATCCATCAAGTATGTAATCCTATCCAAACCTTCCTACGACAGCTTCACAGTGAGCCAGAATTTTTAGGGTATTTTCTATTTTCAACCCGTGATCCCGTGTAATACATAGTCTTGGCATTTCTTATCACTGCCAGCCATGCATTTTTCATTTTAAAAAAATGTTTGTTCCAAATTTCAATACTATGCATCCCTTTTGCCTTAGACCAAATGCCTATCACATATTCTCATCATTTTAATTAAACTTGGGCCAATCCAGGGCACATGTTTGATTTTGACTCAAAAGGTGCATGCAAATCACAAATTCTATGCCATTCAGAATGGAAATACTTCCCGTCGCCTTCTTGCAGCATGTGGAATGGAACAGTCTGCCAGATTTGCGATTGCACATCGTTAGAGCAGGGGCCTGCTGGTTCAAAAATAGAAAAATAAACCCAGGTTCCCCTAATAAACAAGCATCATGCATCTGTAGTTTTAAGATCATCAGTCTAAAGAAACAAAAGGCCAGGCCTGGCATAAGGCAGTCCTCAATTCTAGTGCCGTATCATGTGAACAAAGAGCGACTGGCCACACGTGAAAACACTGGCCCTAGGTCATCATACGTGGGATTGGCAATCAGAAGCTCTTGGGTTCCTCAAACTCTTCAAGTACTTTCTTTCTGTACGGCCTTGAGCAAGGAAATTATTCCTTTTTCTGGCCTATAAAATGAAGGAAACACTAAAGAACCATGCCCATTACACACTCCCCCCCCCCCCCCCCCCAGCTTGTATGGTCAATTAGAGCCTTCAAAGAGGCAGTTCTGTAATTGCTGAATTCATTTTCATGGATCAAGATTTTTATGTGAACATTGATAACTGGAAATTCAACAAAGAGGAATTCATTAATAAAGAGTGTCATCAAAATGGGTTCCTTAAAATCCCTTTTTGGAGTGTTTGTTGCCATAGTGAGTTATAGTTGTATTACAACAATAATCTTTTTTGTGTGTGTGAAGGGGGAATTTCTGTACACATGAATTTGGGATGTAGTCATCTGTTAGGAATATCCTACAGTTCGAAATCCTTACAAACCATGTGATTGAGCTTTTAGACTTCATTATTATGCCTGGGAGGAGGGGTATGGAAGATTTGCGGGGACCTGAGTTTGTAGCACAGGACACTCACACATATTAGTGATGAAACAAGGCAGTGCTATTAGTGTTCGATGGAATAAACCGTTAGAGAGAAGGTTGAGAAATAATGAGAAGACTTGCACCTGAGTTTACCCGAGCCTCCCTTTGACTCCATCACCATCCCCACCAGTGCATTTCTGAATAAATTCCTGTATGCCCTGAATGAAAGGCCCAATCAATATTACCATATTTATAAAAACACTGTTACCTATCAACTTGTAATGAACTGGCTCAACTTTCTACCCAGTGCAACAGTCAATTCAGTAATATATTTTACATGCTTTGTCTCAATATTCATAATGTGTCTTTGATGTAGATGTTGTTATCTCTGCTTTATAGGTGAGAGAACTGAGGCTTAGAAAATTTAAGTGACTTAGTCAAGAAAACACAATAGGAAGCAAAATCAGAATTTGATCTTGAGTCTTCTTTACTCCAGAACCTAACTTTCAATCATTCTGATAAACACCTCTATTCAAGGAACTCATTCCGTTATTAGACAAGTTTAATGAACATATTAAACTGAAATCTGCCTTCTTGGCCGGTTCTGTACTTTAACAGAGAATTAACTTAACAGACCGCTCCCATGTTCTCAATGCTTTAACAACACTTCTTGGGCCTCTGCTATGTTCTAGGCACACTTCAAATTAATTCCTAAAAATTACTGTTACTTACTATGTTTTTAAAATAGGATTTTTGAGGGATAACTGGTAAATAATAAACTGTACATATTTAAAGTATATAAATCAGTAAGTTCTGTATACATCTGTGAAATCACCACCATAATCAATGTAGTGAGCATATCTATCACCCCAAATACTCTGTGTGCACTTTCTAATCTTTCTCTTCAATTTAAATTATTTTGAGATTTATTCATGTTGTAGAGCGGATCAATAGTTTATTCTTTTTTATTACTGAGTTGTAGTTTGTGGTATGAGTATAGCATACTTTTTTTATGAACATTTGGGTTGCTTCCAGTATTTGTGTGCTATGAATAAAATTCAATGAATATTTATGTTCAAGTCTCATGGTAAACACATACTTTCATGTCCCTTTGATAAATACATAGGAGTGGAATTGTTGGATTATATAGTTGGTGTATGTTTAACTAAAAAAACCCTACTTATCTGTTTTTCAAAGCACCGAATCTAGGGGTTAATTTGAAGATATTTGATATCTTACAATTTGAGTATTTTGAACCCATGAACACAAATATTTCTTCTTTTTAAATAATCTTATTTCTCTCAGCAATATTTTGCAGTTTTCAGTGTAAAGTCATTCGCAATTTTGTAAATATTTATTCCTACTTATTTTATATTTTTGATTCTAGTTTAGATGTTATTGACTTATAAATGTCCATTTCCCATTGTTCCTAGTATATAGAAATACAATGGATTTTTGTATGTGGATTTCTGTCATACAGTCTTCTTAAACTCACTCATTAGTTCTATATTCTCTTGAAATTTCTACATAGATTATCATGTCATCAGGGAATAAGGATAATTTTGCTTCTCCCTTCAATCTGAATTTCTTTTATTTTGTTTTCTTGCCTTATTCCACTGGTTGGAATCTCCAGTATAATGTTGAAGAGAATGTGTGACAGAAGACATCCTTCCTTATCCTGTTTCTGATGTTTGCATCTGCCTTTTTTGTTTTACGTTCTGCAAGGACAAGAGCTAAATCTTTTGTTTTTGTATTCCTAGTCTTTAGCACAATATTTAGGAAATAGCAGATATCTAGCAAAGGGTGTTCAAAAAAAATAATGAAAGAAATGTAGGACCACTCCCTGTCCACAGCTCAATGTGAGAGAGAAGGTCGATAGCCATTGGAATACAAAGTTCTACTATAAGGTGAAATTTTTTTATGGAATAATAGGGTACAGAGAAGGAATGCCTCATTCTCTGCTTGTGGCAGGGAGGAAAAAAATGGTAAGGGCCTCCTGAAAGGTTTTCTGGAAAAGGTGATGTTGAGCTGGACATGGAGGGATCAATAGTTAGAAGGGAGAAGAGCATTTTGAGTTTAAGAAAAAAATATATACAGAGAGATAACTTGTAGTGCACTTGGGAAAATAGAAGAAATGCAGTATGAAAAACTTTTAAAAATTTGGCTTTCTTATTTCCTCCCTCCTCTATTCTTGTCTCCAGATTTACAGTTCCCATTTTTCTCAACTCTGCATGCCATGAAATAATTCGTGAATCATTCACCACTCTGGTTTTCCACTCTGGAGCCTTTCTGGTTTATCTGCACCTCCTTTCTCAAAATACAGCCCCCAGAGCTAAACCAAGTTCCAGGTATGACTAACTAATCAAAGTGCAGGATAATGACCCTCTTGGTCTGGGCACTGTAATTACAGGCTCCAAATGCATGTGGCACCCTCAACGACACCTGCCTTCTCCAAATATAATTTTGATGTTTTAAGGAAACTAAATGTGGTGACAGCCTCTATGCCACATTCATCACATTTGATTCAGAACCCCAAGGAGTTTTCTTTGTCTCCTAATATCTTTTTTTATGCAGTTTACCTTAAGTATATCTTTCTTCTCTCATTTATAAGGCACTGTTTTGTCTTCTTGGAATAAGGCAGATATTTTAATTCAGTGGAAATTTCTAAGAGGTATTTGGATGAAAAGGCAGTCTTGGGGGCCATGGGAGATTATCCTGCTGTTCATAGGGAACTTTGATCAAACCTAGTAGAGCATTGTATAATGAGATATTTTTTCCATATAACAAGAAACTGATATTAAATCCTTTTGGTATAGGATAATTACAAGAGATCAGCATCTAACATTTGTCTCAATAATATTTAATGTCTGAAGGACTGAATATCCACTCTGCAAATTGTTCTTGGCAAAACATGCTTTCAAATTTCTCTCAAAGCTCAGCAGGGTGGATGGAAGGGTCCTATATCAACAAGCTTCATTCCTATTTCTTATTTACTTTTATTTCTTTATGAAGCTTGCAACCCAGTATGTTGTCCTTTAAATAAACTTCCACGCACTTTCCCACACACCCTCAAACACATATGTGCATCTACGTTCACACACACATGCACTATACACACAGAAAATAGCCTATTTATCCATCAGTGTAAGCTAATGTATTTTAAAAGATGTGTCCTTCTGCCTGTTTTTTAGCAGATGCCAGGGTAGATTCTGTGGAGGCATAAGTTTCTTGTAAGGGCTTCTGGAGTGACATCTCAGTGGAGCTTCTTTGTTTTGTTTGAAGTGAAGTAAATTCCCAAATATCAGATGTCTTTTCATTGTCACGAAGTCATGGAAACACATTTCAGAGTCCACTGTAATGGAAAAAGAATGGAGAAGGTTCAGTAGCTCACTAGTTGTGTGATCATGGATGTGGCCTCTATAGCCCTTTCCAATGCTTAATTTATATACCCTGACCTGGTGGGACTTAGCAAGGAAGCAGGGGCCTGACCACATCATTACTGACCTTAAATTCAGAATCAGGTAGGGGAGACCCCATTAGGAGAAACCACTTTTGACTCTAATTAGTTGCACTGCCCTCTTATCCTGCGATGTTGTGGTTTTCCTTACCAGCACATTTAATATGAATATATTTGTGGTTTTGTCTTTATTTCTCACAAGCATTTGGTAAACCTTTTAGTAGCCACATCACTCTATAGAACAATGAGCTATCCATTCAGTCTCCAATGTTCTTACATTACTCTTCCCATTCTTTTCTGATCCTAACAATTGAATTAAACTGACTCAGTGGAATTGAATTGAAATTGCTATCAAATAGTCTTGGGCCAGACTGCATTTTCTTCCTCTTTCTGCAAGCTTTGTGGGCCATGCACAACTAGAGCTTTCGTGGTCTGTTCCTAGCTCATTGCTTAGGCCTTGCATTTCCTTTAGGATAGTGATTTATCTATCTTTTGGAGGAGCAAGCAAGAGGAGGGACACCTGAAGAGTAGCAAAGTTACTAAAAGGAAGAGAGGAGAAAGATATGCAAGATACAAACCTTTTCTGAACAGTTTCAGGCATCTCCTCACCTTATCCCATGGCAAACACCAAGATGGTTGTTGCTACCAAGTGATAACTATACAGTCAGTTCACCCCATGTGGGCATCTCAGGAATAGATGTCTCTTATGTGGCTGGAGACTTACAGACCAAAGCTGAGGAAGAGATGCTTGTTAGCTATAATCTAGCTGGTATTGGGTTATCCTAAATCCATTGCATTTTGCACACTGTATTGTATTGTTGCCTTGTTTCAGCAAGGCCTTTACCCTGCTTTTTAGAGCTCTAGAAATACCTGGATATGACTACTGTCTTTCAGGTATACTCAAGAAGCTCTTCTGTTCTCTGGACATATATTCTCTCCAGCCAGCCTGTCTAAGAAGGCTATGTCACACCCTGCTACACTATGGATTCTAATCTGACTCCAATGTAACAGGAGTGGATCAACTTAAGAAAGAGCTAAGTAAAGTCTCTTTCCTCCTGAACTCTTTACTAAGTTGCTACAGAGTCTCTTTTGAACACTCACAGGATGCCTTGCTCCATATTATTTCCCATTCAGATGTCAGTTAACAAGAAATGGGGGAATGCTTGAGTCTGGGGATGAAGTTTCCAACTCCCTTGCAAAGAAAAGCCCTAAATTCACTAGGGCAGTGATATAAACAAATGACAAGTGGTGGCTTTCAGGAACCTCAACCAACCACAGCTGCATTAAACCAATGACCTAAGAAGTCTGGTATTTTGTTATCATATAGGATACAGCCCAATATCAACACTTTGAAGGAAAAACATGTGTGAGGGAAGCAACCCAGTTTCTGCCAAACATTGGAATAAAGGCTAAACAAGCAGCTGGTGATTTAAGACAGATACAGGAAACACAAGGTCAGTAATTCCTGACCATATCTCTCTTTGCAACAGGCAGAGCAAACTCAGAGAAAATTCTTCATCACACAGAACTCCAACATCCCCTCCATTAAATTAGAGAGCTATGTATTTCACAAGCAACTGAAAGTTAAGAGCTCCTTATTGGAGGCACAGAGTTTAGTTTTTGTGCCATTTTTCATAGTTTGTTTCAGTTTAATTAAATTAGATTCAATCCAAAAGTCATTTATTGAGCCCCTCCCAGGGACTAGACTATATATTATGAAAGATGTGAAAATGACTAAGTTTCTGCTTTTAGAGAGCTGATCACATACTGGGGAAGCAAGAGACAGACACATCTAATTATAAACAGAAAGCTGTGGTAAGGGGCCTCTGATGGAGACAGAGTGCTGTGGACCCAAAGAAAATGACGGCAGCTCAGTGGAGAAGGAGACAGTTGAGTTGACCCTGGAGCAATGAATAGAATTTCACCCAGTAGATCTTGGGGAAGTATGGGGAAAGGGTGAGAAAGCATGCTTGAGAATGAGTTACTGGTCTGATAAAAGGTACTGGGTTGTTAAATTTCATTGTGTGTTTAAGAAATGGTCACTCATCTGCTATGGCTTATATGTAGCTTCTTGAGAGATGGGCTACAAACATAGCCATAGGGCTGGATTATGAGGGGCCTTGAGTGGCATGAGTCTGACTTTCTGATTGATGGAGAAATTCATTCATTCAATGAGTATTTATTGAGCACCTACCATGTACAGGTTGAATTAAGGTTGTTCCAGTGATGAATGAGGGACAAACTGCCTTTTCCCGGGAGGCCCCATACTCTAGTGCAGAGCCAGGATGTTATAAAGCAGACACATGAAAAAGATAATTTCAAGGAGAGATTATTGCTGGGAAGGAAATAAAGCAGGGTGATTGGAAACAGAATGGGGGTGGTCAAGGGTGACCTCTCCAAGGATGTGATATTTGTGCTGAGACTTAACTGATGAGAAGACATCGTCATTCAAAGGTAAGGGAAGGAAGAGAGTTATAGGCAGGGAAGCAGAAAACAACAAAATCCAAGAGAGGAATGTTTGAGGAATGAAAGATCAGGAATTCTAGATAACAGAAAGCGAGGGGACAGTGGTATGAGATGTGGTTATAGAAGAGGCAGAGCCTGTTCATGCAGGGTCTTGCAGGCCCTGGTACAGCTTGGGCTCTATTCTGAGTATAAAGGGAAACCAGTGAGGGGTTGAGACAGGGGAGTATCATATGCCAGCTTACCCTTTGCTCTGCAGTGAGCTGATTATAGTGGATCAAGAATAGAAATAGAGAGAAACCCGTGGAGATGCTCCTGAACTTCAGGTGAGGTTTGATGGTGGCTTGGATTAAGATGGTAGCAGTGGAAAAGAGGAGAAGGTGACCAAGTTGGTATATATTTTAAAGTTAGTGCCAACAGGCCTTGGTGTTAAATTAGATGTTGGAGAGAAAGAAAGAGCAATCAAAGATGGCCCTGAGGGTTTTAGTTTGAGCAGATGGTTGTGTCATTTGCTGAGATGGAAACGACTGGAGGAGATTGATTTGAGGAGTAGTTCATCAAGGGAGTTTTTTCTTTTCTTTTAAAAATAGATTATTAAGTTTGAATTTCCTATCAATCACCTAAGTGGTGATGTCAGTGGCTGGCTATCATATCAGTTGTTATTCTGATATCAGGACAAAGGTCATGGTTGGAAATAGTAAATTTAGGTATATAGTTAGCTTAGGGGAGTAAATAATGTGGGTTGATTTCTTTTCTCTTGTGAAAAGCTGTGTGTTTTTTAGGGGGGCTTACTAATGATAATAAAAGCTCCATAGATACTGATAATTCTATGAAAAAGACTGCTTAATCTCCAGATCAAATTTCCAAGCTTAAAAACACCATTATTTCAGTAAGAGAAGCACTAATAAAAATGAACATATTGACTAACTTATAAATTTTCAAGGCCTTGTGTATTACAAATGCCCGCATTTACTGCCATCGATTCACTTTATTACAATGAGATATAGGAAGGTCTGGTGAGTATTTTTCAGACCAGGAAATGTTATTGTAAACTTGGACATCAAGGAAAACCCTATTGCTTATTTATGAGGTATTTTGAGCTCATTAGAAAAAAAGAGTATAAATATGCCAGCATAATTATGATAACATCTTAAAAATTCAAAACTGAAGTATCCCTTTAATGGCCTCTGGATTCCTAATTTATTAGGCCACTAAATTCACGTAGAGGACATGACTTGGGAATACGGCCAGGGTGACTTAGGAGAAAAGACAACACCATGTAGAGGCTCTTTAATGCTGTATCATAAAAATGCTTCATACATGCTAAATAATAATTACATCAACAATAACAAACTCTCAGCAGAAATTTATTAGATCTTCCACCTCCATGTGAAATCTTTCAAAGGACTCTTGATTCAGCTGAAATGCTCTCTTGCATGTTGTGCAAATGGGGATGAAATAGAGCCTGAGAATGTGGTCAGGGAGACTGAGATGGAGTAAACAGACCAAAAAATATTGACCCAGAAAGTAATGCAGGAACCGAAGTACACCTGGTAAGTATGCACACGGTTGCTCTACACTAACAGCCATCGCAAACCATTTGGAGTAATCAAAAAAATTGCTGCCCAGGTGCAGCAGTTTATATTTTGAAAATGAAATAAATCTAGTGGATACTGTGGATGAAGAACTTGCAAAACCTTATTAGAAAAATAAATCTGTTTTGAGTTAGAAGAGTGAAAAAATCCTAACAAATTACTGGAGAAGCAGTGTTGCAAAACTCAATACATTCATGTTTATTCAATAATCACACACATGTTCCATTAAGAAATGCAGGGAAAAAAAGTGCAATAAATATTGACTTTCACAGCAAGATGTAGACGTATGTGTGCAAAGAATAATGAATCCCTTTCATGACAGTTTGGGGAAAATAGAAACTTTGAGCCATTTACACAGGTTGAAAAATAAGAAAGCTGTCCTCTTGTAGCAGGGAAAAAAGCATTTCAAGTTAGTTGTATAGAGATTATTCATTTGATTTGATTCTTTATATGCAAAAAAGCCTGTTAGTATTTGGTTCTTTTTTTGAATGTAGGAAATCATGGGGCAAGACATAAGCTTGGAACTCTTCTCATTTGGGAGGAGGGACAAAATCCTGAATCAACTCCCCCTTTCCTGCCGTCGTTTTTCCTAAAGCTCTCTACATAGAGAAAGGACTCACGTTCAGTTTGGGGCCTTGATGGAAATCACGCTCTGTTTCAAACGCCTCATACCATGCCCTAGCGATATTTCAATTCAGGGAAAATCATGTTAAAATGAGCTTAAGAGCAAATTTGAGGAGGGGGTAGTGGCAGGAGCATTTTGGAAACTCTTAGGCTCAAGGGATCAGAGCATAATTTGGTACAATCTTTGGAGGTGGGAGGCGGCACACCTGGGTTATATGTATAAAAGGCCATCAATTCCATGGGATCCTAAGAATATAATCAGAGGTGTATGTATATAACAATTTTCATGCAAAGATATTCAGTAGCATTATTTATACTGGTGAAAATGTGGGATTGACCTAAATTTCAAAGATAAAGTGATTTAGTAAATTAAATTATTTTATTAATAAATTAATTAGTTTGTTAATTTAGTTAAATTTACCACTGCAAAACCTTTAGAAATTATATTTTAATGAATATTTATTTACCTGCAAAACATTCATGATGTATTGTTAAATGCAAAAGCCAAAAAATATAGAAAACACATATGGTTCAGCTCCTGTTGTGTTATGTGTGTCTGTATATAAGCTGTATAGAAAAAAGACTGAAAGGAAATATTTAAAGAATGCTGTTTACTTCTGGGTGATGGGCTTTTGCATAATTTAAATGTTCATATTTCATCTTTTTTGTGTATTTTCAAAATCCCTATGCTGATATTTGCTTTTATACCCAGGAAGGAAAAACTTAGTACGTGTTATTAAAGAGAAAGGCAATCAAAAGGTTAAAGAAAGAGCTGTGCCTTAGTTATTGGAAGGAGGCAGAATCTTGAGCCTTGTTTTCCTGCGTCAGTGGGTGGAACTGATCCTGCTTTCCCTAGGTATCTACCTGGCAGCAGTAGGCCGGAGTCTTTGAATGGGCAGGATCTGGGTCAACAACTCCAAAATGTGAAACACTGGTTGGACCTAAAAAAATGTTCATTAGTTCAACTGGAAGGAGCTAATAATCTCTGGAAGTACCCAATCTGCTGTGTGATTCCTGGTGGGACAACTGAACGGCAGGCTCCGCCTTCAGAAACTTGCTCAACCCCTAACCCCCTGCAGTGCGGAGCTTCCACTGGCCCCCTGCTGATTTCTCAAAGGTTCCCAGGGTTATCATCAGCCTGGTGGGGCATATCGCAGTAAGACAAATGGGCCCTGGGTTTTGCAGTTCCACGTGCAAATGCGGACACAATCACTTGCCCTCAACATAAGATCACAGAACGATGCTTGGAAAATTGCTTTGAGATACATGGGCAAGTCTGCAATTCCATTACCAGCCTTTAATCGGTATTTCTATTCACTCATGTAAGAACCATTGAAAACCATTGATCCCGAACTGTATATAGTTATCAGCAAGTGAGTCTGGGAAAGTTTAGGTGCCAAGATCTAAGCAAACTGACAGGATAAGCAACCGTAATAGCATTAGGCAGATAAAACTAAAACAAACTAAGGTTAGTATGAAGATAAAGGAAAATGATTAAGGAAATAAATCTGCTGAGAAATAAGGCTCCAAGAGAACCAACTGAAACGAATGGGAATATCCACTACTAATCTGGACCATCATTTCACTCTTCCTCGGTCTATTAAACAGATATTTGAGAGTTGATTTTATCATCAAGAACACTGATTTCTCAGTTTGGAATTTTTTGACCAGTACTCCATAGAGCAATGTGAAGATTTTAACTATTTAGCAAAAAATTGTTAAAAGGTATTCTTTCAACACATTTTTCTACAACATATTAACATTTATCTGTGGGTGGTTTGCACCTTGGATTTCACTGGCTCCACCCTATTCAGTGAAATTCTGAAGTCAGCCGCTCACGGTGCCAGTGGGGCTCTGTCCTGAGGGAATAGTGCGAAACTCTATGAAGAGTGTCTACTGATTTTATGTATAACTGTTGACTAATGAGAATTTTTCACTAGTACTATGCACCTTCTTTGCCAATTAATTTAGCACTAGAGCTAGTTTTGTTGAGACCTATCATCCACCCACCCATCCATTTATGTATCCATTCATCTAACCATCTGAAATAATTTCAGATTCCCTACAAAATACAAAATAAAAGTAGAATAGTAAAAAAGATTAAATACAGGGTGTGGCAAAAGTAGGCTTACAGTTGTGAGAATGCAAAACAGAGTTTATTCTTGTATTATTATTTGTTAATTATTGTATCATTTTCCATGAGAACAACTGTAAACCTACTTTTGCCCCACTTTGTAAAGCCAAGAATAAGTTTAGTAAGTTGTGAAGGAATCTTCTGCATTTTCCCGAAGTGGGCCAAATTTCTAATGGCTAATGCAGAGAGAGAGAGAGAGAGAGAGAGAGAGATGAAATCCTGTCCCATGGAGCCCTGGACTTCCCAGCAGTGTCTCTGGGGCATTTGCAACAGGTGAGACCAGATTAAAATTTTGATAGCAACCGCTTTTTGTATGTTTTTTGTAAGATATTTATAATCTGAAAGAAGGAGACATAAATAAAAGCTATATAACTTTGGAAAACCTCCAGGGATATCACTTTAAGTCCTGGGAATTACCTTTATAAAATAATTACTCTGGCCTGCCCCCCTTCCCACCATTGGCTCATTTTACATTATCATTAAATGGTGTACATTCTAATTATATTTTGGCATCAGTCTTATAGCTGAACATAGCTACCTCTTGATTTTCCACATGCTGATTGCAATACCCCCATCAAATTGTCACCTTTTCAGAGACAACAAAACTGAATATTAAACTGTTTTGTGTGGAGAACCAGAGCTTCCAGCTGAAGGGATTTTCAGTCTATAGTGTAACCCATATTATTCTGCAGCACCTTCCAGTGAGGAGTGAGCAGCCCGGCTCTGCTAATGAGCTGCCCACCCAGAAAGAAGGGCACCATCCTAACACTATGCGTGGAGGGGAATGGAACATGGGTCAGGGCAGCAGACAGAGGAAGGCCAGTGCTGCTAAAGCCCACACCCCCGACAATGCCAGTATGCCATGCTCCAGCGACTGACTTGGGTTCCCCCCAACAAATCCGTACACTGAAGCTTAACCCACAGTGTGATGCTATTTGGAGACGGGACCTTGGGGAGGTGGTTAGGTTTAGATGAGATCATGAGGGTGGGGCCCTCATGATGAGATTAGTGCCTTTATAACAAAAGATACCAGAGCACTAGCTCCCTCTCCCTCCCCCACTCCTTCCCCCTCTCTCTTCCTCTCTGCCAAGAGAGCACACAGGGAAAAGGTGACCAGCTGCAAGTTACGAACAGAGTTCTCGTCAGAACCTGACCACTCTGGTCCCTGACCTTGCACTTCCAACCTCCAGAACTGTGAGAAAATACATTTCTGTTGTTCAAGTTCCCCAATTTATGGTATTTTGTTAAGGTAGGTCGAGCAAATTAAAACAACACAAAAGCCAACTAGCCTGAAAATACTGGTTAGAAAACAGTATTTTCTATAGCTATGTATTTTTACTTTTGCAACAAATAAGTATGAGAAAACTTACTTTGCCAGCACCACTTTGAGAATGACTTTGCAGCCACCAAGAATGCATGAATTAAATGGCAAAGAGCTTTGACTCTGGATGTCTTCAGGACATGCCTATGGAATAGGCATGAATAGGTAGCACTGTTATCCATGTGCAGATGTGGAAACTTTGGCACGGACTTGATAAATGTCACACAGGGAGTCATAAGTTATCAAAACAATAAGCAAAGCTTCTGACTATAAACCTAGATTTCTGACCCATAAACAGACTAATAAACTACCTCTAAACTAGATGATAATTAGATAGAATCTTCATAGAAAAATTTGAATGTATATACTCAACAAAAATTACTGACATTAGTGTCCCCAAGTTCACTAGAATGAATAGTAAACCAAATGGACAGCATGTGGAAGGCACGGTGGTAGGTGTTAAGGGTGTAGAAAGAGGCACCAATCACAGCCCCTCTTCAGTGGGAGGGGAGCTGAGGGAATAAAGCACACATTAAAAGATAACCTTTTCAAGAAGAACAAGATATCTTTACACTACAAAGCGCTGTGTAATGTCTAGACTAGGAGCCAGCAAACTTTTTCTGTGAAAGGCCAGATCGTAAGTGCTATTTCAGTCTAGGAGAGCCTTAAAGTCTCTGTTGTAACTACTAAAGTCTCTTATCTAAAGTCTCTGTCGTTGTAACTTTGTAGCTAGCCTGAAAGGAGCTGTAGACACATAAAGGTAAAGAGTCATCCAGAAAATAGTCGTCCTTCACTCTCCCTCCCCTCCCCTCCCCTCCCCTCCCCTCCCCTCCCCTCCCCTCCCCTCCCCTCCCCTCCCCTCCCCTCCCCTCCCCTCCCCTCCCCTCCCCTCCCCTCCCCTCCCCTCCCCTCCCCTCCCCTCCTTCGCTTCCTTCCACTCTCTCTTTTAGGAATCACTAGGAAATCACTCCGTTCCCAGAGTTTCTGCAGTCATTTTATAGGAAGCACAAATTTCTTGAAAGCTTCAGTAATGCCTGACCCGCAGAAGTGCTCCGTACATGGCAGATATTATGTCTTTAGCAACTTGGATGAGCAGAACACCAACGCTCTATTTCTATTCAAATAATGAGTCCACATTCCATTTTAGAACCTTTAAGTTGTCATTACAGCCACTTCACTAAATCTGTTAAAAAAATACAGCTAATTTCCAGTGTCACCATATGTAAAAAATCAAAATAACAAATATAATATTTATGATTTTTTCATACAATAGGGAAAAGCACAAATTCTTTTAATTGCATATTTAATAACAAAAAAGAAACATAATCATTACTAAGAGAAGACATTATTTTCATGGGGCTTTATAGACCAGCGTTTTGTCCTGTTAGTTCTCTATTATCCTCACAGAATTAATCATTGGGGCCTAATTAGACAAAATTACAGTATGGAACATAATGAAGTCTCTAGATTCTTAAGAAAACTCCCCCCAACCCTAACTATTTTTCTACATCATTTTGAAGTTAGGATTAGAAAAGTAAGTCAGCCCAGCCCACTTTTCTACTCAGTCTCCCTTTGAAAGACTTAATCACCTTTCTTGGTTTACTGGCCAAAATTTGGGAGTTTTTCATTTTTTTTTAAAGTTAGTTCTGTTTTGTTTCTAAATACACCTCAGCCCTGTTAAAGAACTATCTGCAGAAACAGATTCTGAAGCAGAAAGTAAAGGAGTAAGGGCTGCAGAGAAGACTCGCGCATTCTTATGAGTTGCTGGAGAAACTGAAAGCGGACCGATGCCCACAGATAGCAGCGATGGCAGGGCTTTTCCCTCCCAAACAGGATGGCGACGGAGGCCTTACTCTCCTCTTCCCTGGTGCCTGCTCCGCCGGCCTTTAGACCTTCGCATATTTGTCGCTTTGTTCGTTTGGTCTCTCAGCAGCCGTTGGCTGCAGGCCCCTGGGTCAGGCCTGACAACGTTTGTCTCTGCTGCACCCACACAGGCTCCCACCCGAGGGGGCTGCCCCACGGGCTCGTGTAGCTCAGTCTGTGGGGTGTCCTGGTGCTTTCTCTGAAGAGATTCTTTGATAAAAAAAAAAAATGGTTACAGCTCTCTTCTCTTCTGGAAGGTAACAGCCCTGGATGAAACCTTTCCTAACCATCTTGTAAACCTAGTGTTTTTATCTCCAGGGCAGACGTTTAGCCATATCTTCTTCTGGATGTATCTGAATTTCTTTTCTTTTCCCACCCTTCTCAACAGGGAATATATATATTTTAAATATATCTTTACTGACTTCAGAGAGAGGAAAGGAGAGGGAGAGAGAGAGAGAGAGAAACATCAATGATGAGAGAGTCACTGATCGAGCCCGCAACCCGGGCATGTGCCCTGACCGGGAATCGAACCCCGATCCCCTGGATCCCAGGTCAAAGCTCAACCGCTGAGCCACACCCAGCCGGGCAACAGGGAATATTTTCTTAGGCTCATCCTTGATTGTCTGGGTGTCTCTCCTGACAGGCTTTCCCTTGGTGACTATGGCCACAGTTGCATCTCTGCTCATTAATTCTACTTGAAAGCCGCAGCTCAGATCTCCCATCCAAGGGCTCTGCCTGCCTACAGGGTGCCTGCTCTTGGAGAGATGCTCCATAAGGTAGGGTTTGGTCTGTTTTATTTAATGATGCACCCCCAGCTCCTTCCTTTCTTTCCTTGCCCCTTCCTTCTCTTCATTTATTTTCAATTCACTCCAATCTTTGCCCTGCTTCCTGCACCCCAACTAGCCTAGCGAAGGTCACAACAAGCTCCACCTTGTCAGGTCCCTGACGTTGCAACTCCCTGTCATAAACTCTCATAATACCTTAGGCCTTCTCTTTGCCACACCACTATTTGTAATGTATGCCATTAATTGCTTGGTGTCGCTTTCCCCATTAGGTTATAAATTCTAAGAAGTCAGAACTAGATCTGCTTTGCCCACCAGCGCTGGACAAATAGTAGGTGCTTAACAAATATTCATTGAGTAAATCAGTAAACTACTCATCTATTAATTGAATTATTTTTATTTAACAATTTATTTACTTACTGAAAAAGTTCATCAGTGCTCAAGGAATAGAGCATTTGGAATCAGAGAGATCAAATACAAAGATAAGAAAGAGCCATTCTGCAGTGAAGCTTTCTGAATAGTGTGGGAAAAAGTGACTTTATTTGTCATTCACCACTCATGTTGCCAGAGATATTCTCTCAACATTGGCTTTTTAATTAAAATCGTCTCTTAAATTATGAGTTATTATTATGTCTTTTGGCTTGGGATGCTAATAGGCCTAATTAATCACCTATATTGGGTTCATCTTATCTATTTTTTTGGAGGCTTGTGTAAGCTCAGGCACCTAGAGATCTAATTACAGAGCTCAACCCTTCTCCGTTATTTTCATAGGCTGGTCCCTGTAATCAAACCAGTCCTTGGCAACTCTTCATTGGAAACTCCTTTGACACCGTCAAGTCATTCTCTTCATTAATGCCTAATAAGTCTTCAGAGTCAAAGAATAACTGAAAAATAAACATAATTTCAGAGACCACAGTCAAAAGGAACCCTAGATGAAAGGGTTTTTGATATGCCACAGATGGGAACAAGAAGAGAACTGATTAGGAGAGTAGGGAGGAATTAGTAAATGCCAAAGCATATCAGGTGGGGTTGTAGTGCCCTCCACATTTCGGAACCTCTAGTCCCTCTGAAGCTTTTGGAATTTGGAAGATTTGTGTAAACCTGAAGGTTAACCTCTAGACTACCTGAAATATTTTGGCTACACTTGGATTTAGGAATTTTTGGAAAGACATTAGAAAATTTGGAGAGACTGCCTCCTTGAAATGGCTAGAATGTGAGTTATTGCTGAAATTATATCGACAGCAGTGTTCCAGTAGTAGTTGAGATGTAGCATGGCATTGCTGAGACTCTGAACAAGATCCAGGAAGCTGTGTCTTGAGTAGAGTCATCACATAAGAAAGCGTTATTGAAAATGTATTTAAGCCCAGTCCTTCTGAAAATGTGATTTGAAGTTGTGTCCACTTGGATGAATGAGATTATTTTAGTTCACATAAAACAAAAATAAACACTATACGGGCCCAAAGCAAAATGCTTGAATTCAGTGAATCAAGTGACTAAAAACTTATCTAATATTTAATAAACAGATAGGCTAAATTTTTGCTAGGACCATGAGAATAGAAGTTCATAGTCCCCATGCTCACGGGAAAGATTCCCTGACATTAAAAGTCCATTACCAGCCCGTCCGGTGTGGCTCAGTGGTTGAACATTGACCCATGAACCAGGAGGTAGCGGTTCGATTCCCAGTCAGGGCACTGATGTTTTTACCCCTCTTTCCCTCTCCCTTCCTCTCTCTGAAATCAATAAAAACATATTAAAAAAAAAGTCCATTACCATTTCCACTCTCCTTATCAGGAACTGAACTTACCTTCTATTCCACAAGGAAATAGGAGCCATTTTAGAGGAGCCCCCCTACATATACATATCACCTTTTCTAATCCAGTCCTGTAAGTCAGCCTGCATGTGCACCATCCTATCCTCTCAACCTCCTGTTGGAATAAGGAGGGGTTCCTCCTACTGTGTAAAGCCACCCCTTCCTCTTGTGCTTGGGATCCCATCCACTCTTGCTTTTTCAGCACCTTCCCCAATATAATCTTCCTTCTCTGACTGAGGGATTTCCCTTTCCATCAGCATTTCACCACCCTAGAGTCTCATCCATCACAAAGCCATCCTCCCTCAGCTACACCTTACCTTCTAGGTCCTGTTCGGTCTCTCCCGTTCTCTTATAGCTAAACCACACCTACTTTCATCTCATTACCATTCATTCCTCAACCCATTCCAACCTGCATTTAATTTCCATAAATTAATTGAGGTGGCTCTTTTAAGGTCACTCATAACCTCCATGCACTAAATACAATGGAAGTTCTTTAAACCTCATCATACTGGGCCTCTCCTGAAAGTTAACAATTACTTCTTTGAGACGTTTGCATATCTCTTCCCTTTTTATTTGTATTTTATATTTTTGGCTAGCCCTTGCCCCCCTCCCTTATTGGGTCATCCTTCTTTACCTGCCCATTGAACACCGAGGTTCCTCAAGGCTTGGTTCTGTTCTCTCTTCTTTTCACTCCACTTCCAAATACCTCTGGAATATGTCCATCTCTCTTCATCTCAGTTTTCTACACTGTCATCCAAACTCCTGGGATCTCTTAGCTGGCTAATGAATATCCTCCTAACTGCTCTCCCCTGTGCTCTCCAAACTCTAGCCAGAGTGATCTTTTCAGGATGCAAACTGGATCATACTAGTATTTAGCTTAAAACTCCTCAGTGGCTTCCCTAGATGGGAAGATTGTCATAATCTGGGTTTGACACTTCTTCAGACTCTTCTTCAACTATCCTTGCACTTTGACCATCATGCATGTTGCTTCCTTTCACTGCCCAATGTTTAACTCCTGGCCATCTTTTCAATCATCGCTCAAATATCACTTCCTCCATGGTGTTGTCCCTGTACTGGGTTCTATCTCCCCACTATGTGCTCCTGGACCACCTTTCGCTTTTCCTTGAAAGGAATTGTTGCAGTTTGTAACGATGTGGGTGCTTTTATACTTATTGGTAAATGCCTCTCCTCAGAGAACCTGCTCAGTTAATAGCTGTTGAATAAAGAGTATTGAAACATGCTTAACAAACCACATACGTGGACAGAAAATGTTCTTTCCATTGATGGGTGGGGAGGGAAGTGAAAGGCATGAGGGAGCAGAGCCTGGCCTCTGTAGGCCAGGACAGGAGTGAGCTGCGTCCCAGATTTAGCTTAAGGATGGGGCTGCACAGAAAGGCAGTCTCTAATTACACGGTCTGGAAATGTGCCAGGGCCTTTGGTTGGAAAGTCTCTGAGAGAAGGTACAAATTAAATGTGTGTGTAAAGTGGGATACTGAAGGGCTGGTCACTCTGCTGCAGCTGGACTCACACTTCCCCTAGCCCTTGACCCCACCACTCTCTGCACTCGGTGTGTCATCTCTTCTAGGCCTCACAGATCCATTTGCAATTAGTTTATATCTCATAGCTGAGACTGTTCTCTTCATACTCATCCTGAAGTAACTGATTGCAAATTATAAGCCCCCCAAATCTTTTCAAATTTGGGCTAAAACAAGTGGGTATAATTCAAGGTGATTAAGTGGTAGGACAAGTATGTATTCAAAGACTGTCAGACCTGAGAGAGAGTATTTAGTCCAATGTTTTCATTTTAAGAATGAGAAAAACAAAGTCAAGAATAATTAATTATTATTCAGTCACTCACACAAGTTTTTGGATGAGGTAGGTCTAGAACCCAAGTCCGCTAACTTTGCTCACTCCACCTTCACTGAACTTCAGACCCATTTTCACAAGAACTCAGGGGAAAAGCTTCAAATTTCAAATTGTGAAATATGGCTAATGCCTGGAATAAGGCCCAGCAAGAACAACAATAACAACAAAACCATAGCCCTTCACCAGTAGTTACTGACTAATTTTTCCAGCTCCTGTTATGATCTTATCTCTTCCCTGCCCCCTCTGCACAAATCTCCACGCAACTCTTTTTTCTCATTTTTTCCAGGACAGCCCACAACTTGGGGCCTTTGCACAAGCTGCTCCTCCCTCAGATGCCTTCCTTTTGCACACACTCTTCATTGTCTTTTAAGATCCAGATGATTGTCTCCTCTAGGGGTTACTCTGTTCTATCTTTTCCCGTTATACTTTCTTAACATATATAGTACCATTTGCCACCTTCTGTTATAATTCATACAGCTGGCAGGGTTATCTTAGACCTTAATTTGGATTTTGCTTTCCAACCGTTCCTCTTCAACCTCTTTTCAAGCAGGTAGTCATGTTATTGGTGTTTCTTTGCTTTGGGGATATTCGGATGGTGGAAAGCAAACCTTTGAAGATGTTGGATTTCTTTAAAACCAGACTTAGTAGTGCCCGGTTGGGCGCGGCTCAGCGGCTGAGCGTCAACCTAGGATCCAGGTGATCGGGGTTCGATTCCCGGTCAGGGCACATGCCCGGGTTGTGGGCTAGGCAGCCAATCAATGACTCTCTCATCATTGATGTTTCTATCTCTCTCTCTCCCTCTCCCTTCCTCTCTCTGAAATCAATGAAGATATATTTAAAAATAAATAAATAAATAAATAAATAAATAAATAAATAAATAAAACCAGACTTAGTTGATTGTGCTGGATATCTGGAAGAGGGAAGAAAGGAGGGAGGAGTGCCTCTGAAAGTAGTGAAAGGGAGAGTCCCTGGGGTGCTCCAGGAGAGAGGAGCAGACCTAGGGGGAAGGAGAAAGTCAGAGGTCCATGAAGATCGGACCCATTCTAGAGATAAGAGCTCAGGCACAGGGCTCTGGCCACCTAAAGAGTCCCATGTCCCAGGCACAGATTAGAGGCAACATTGGCTGTGAATAAAAACTTTGGGTGTCACCATGGCAACCAGGGCATGCCCGTGACACTTGATTGGAGAGACCTCCCCATCTGTGCCTGGCCCGTGTTACTTCCCCTCTCTAGTGGGAGAAGAAAAATAATGACTGTGATTGAATTTCCCACAATATATTGGGGAGGAGTTGGCTTTGAGTGAGTCAGATTTAACTTGAGTTAAAAACAAAACAAAACAAAGAAATTTTATATTTCTGGCACACCTGTTTGTAGATGAAGATTCATACCAGTATAAATGAGCCCTAAGCACAAGAAACGTGAAGAAAGCTACATCCAGACACATCATAATAAATTTGTTCAAAACCAGCGATGAAGGGAATATCTTAAAGGCAGCCAGAGAAAACACACGCATTACACACAGAAACAAAGATAAAGATGGTCGGAGATTCTTCGTTGGAAACAATACAAGTGAGAAGGCAGCGGAGCCACATCTTGAAAGTGCTGCTCAAAGAACAAAACTGTCAGTCTGCGATTCTTCACCCAGGGAACGCCGCTCTCAAAAAGGAAGGCAAAAGAAAGCTTTTTTTTTTTTTAAAGAAATACAAAAGCTGAAAGAATTTATCACCAGCAAACCCACACTACACAACATGTTAAAGGGAGTCTTTCAAGAAGAAGGAAGTGACACCAGATGGAAATGGGGATCTACCCCAGTGGTTCTCAGCAGGGGGTGGCTTTGCCCTTCCAGACATTTGGCAATATCTGGAGACGTTTTTGGTTGTCACAACTTGCAGGGAGAGGGAGGAGGGTGGGAGGCTATCAGTGTCTGGTGGATGGAGGTCAGGGATGCTATTAAAAATTCTACGATGTGTGGGGCCGCCTCCCTCCCTCCAGGAAAGAATGTCAATAGT
Source organism: Miniopterus natalensis (assembly GCF_054644295.1). NCBI lineage: Eukaryota > Metazoa > Chordata > Mammalia > Chiroptera > Miniopteridae > Miniopterus > Miniopterus natalensis. The sequence goes on along the minus strand of NC_142087.1, from coordinate 67,169,466 downwards.
AACAAGGTGGAAAAAACCCTTGCCTAAACTAAGAAATTATATGAGTAAATGTGAATATTTTTCTTACTTTTTAAAATCTCTTTCCTAGATTATTGTCCATTTAAACATGAATATTTTTCTTACCTTTAAATCTCTTTCCTAGATTATTGTCCATTTAAACTAAAATAATAACAATATGATGTGGGGTTTATAACAAATATAAAAATAAAATCTATGGCAACAGCACAGAGCTGAGAGTCAAGAAGTGGAAGGATACGTTGTATAGTTTTATACTATATGGGAAGCGGTATGAACGCATTTGAAGGTACACTGGGATAAGTTGCATATGTATAGTGTAAACCCTAAAAAGACCAGTAAAATAACAAAAAAAGAGAAAAGGTATAGTTAGTCAGCTAGCGAAGGAGGTAAAATAAACCATTAAAAATCATTAATTAATCCAAAAGAAGGCAGAGAAAGAAAAGGCAGGGCAAAGAACAGATGGAAAAAATAGAAAACAAATAACAAGATAATAGACTAAAACTAATCATATCACTAATCATTTTAAATTTAAAAGGTCCAAGAACCCTAATTAAGAGGTAGACATCAGATTGGATTAAAAACGACTCAACAATGACAAAAGGAGTTTTGACTTGGGGTGGTGAACACACGATATAATATACAGTTGATGTGTTATAGAAGTGTACACCTGAAACCTATATAATTTTATTAACCAATGTCACCCCAATAAATTCAATGAAAAAAAGACGCAATTATCCACTATGTACAAGGGATTTACTTTAAATAAAGACATAAGTAGATTTAAAGGTAATGGAAACAGATTTTTTAAAATAACACTATTTTTAAAAAATTGAGCTATATTAATATCAGAGAAAGTAAACATCATAGCAAATAATATTATCAGGTAAAAAGAAGGTCATTTTATAAAGATAAAGAAGTCAGTTCTTCAGGAGGACATAGTAATTCTAAATATTCATGCTCCTAACAACAGAACTTCAAAATGCATGAGTCAAAAACTGTTAGTATTTCAAGGAGAAATAGATACATTCACAATTACGGTCATAGATTTTAATACTGTTCTCTCAATAACACTTGGAACAAGTAAACTGAAAACCAATGAAGATATAGAAAACTTGGACACTTGCTTAACCAACGTGAACTAGTTGACATTTATAGAACATTCTACCCCAAAACATCAGAATACAGATTCTTCTCATGGGCACACAGGACATTTATCATCATCGGGGCTGTAAAACAAGTTTCAAAACATTTACAAAGTGTTCAAGGCATTCAAAGTGTGTTCTCTGACCATGATGGAATTAAGTTAGAAATCAATAACAGAAAGACTTCTGGAAAATCCCCAGATATTTTGAAACTAAATAATGCACCCCAGCTTTGTCTTTGGGTCTAGTGCGAGGAATTCGGTCACATTTCTCTCCTGCTTGGGATTCTAATAGATAAAGCAGTAAGGACATCGGGATTGATTTAGATTTAGTCTTGCTTACCCAGGAAAAGTGGAAGGAATAGTTTGATCCCCAATGGTATTTTGTATTCAAGATCTTTATGTACAAAGAACAAAATCACGTAAACTCTTAGAGAGGAAAAAGCTGATTTAAAATTTTAAAATACATTGCAATATAGTATTTAAAGAAAAATATAATTTTATGGCCTTTGTTTGAACCTAATATATGGTTATTTAGCCAATGTTTCCGGTAGCAGACTTTGAAAGTTTGTTTTGAAAAACATATAAAATATAAAAATGAAAATATTTTAATGCTTTATAATTAATATGGTGTTTATAAGCTTGCTTTAGAGAATAGATAAGAATGTTTATAGGTAAATAAATACTTGCAACCTGTTCATATAGTATATGTCCTTTTATTTTATTTTTATTTTTTAAATCTATCTTTATTGATTTCAGAGAGAGGAAAGGAGAAGGAGAGAGAGAGACAGAAACATCAATGATGAGAGAGTCATTGATCGGCTGCCTCCTGCACGCCCCCGACTGGGGATCGAGCTCGCAACCCGGGCGTGTGCCCTGACCGGGAATCAAACCCCGATCGCCTGGATCCTAGGTCAATACTCAACCACTGAGCCACGCCTGGCCAGGCAGTATATATTCTTTTAAATATAATAAATATAAATAAATATTTTCTTTTTCATAAATGGCCATGACAATATTTCCAGTCATGTTCCGCACCCCCCTCCGGTGCCCCGACCCCAGGACTTTGACCTTCCTCCCAATAAGAGATGGAGTCTGATTCCCTTCCTCTTGAATACAGACTGTCTTTAGTGACCTGCTTCTGATTAATAGACGGGTGGAAATAATGCTGTGACCATTCCAAGGCTAGGTCACAAAAGAGGATACAGCCCCCACCTGACATTCTCTCCCTTAGAATGCCTGCCTTTAGAGGCCTGTCACCATGGTCTGAGAAAGCCTGCAGAGCATGGAGCTACTGATGTGGGGAGGAAGTGAGGCCCCAGGTGACAGCCAGCACCAACCCCCAGACATGTGAGGGAGGGAGCTCTCAGGTGTCCCAGCTGAGGACTCAGACATAGTGGATGAAGGACAAGTGTTCCCCAGGCATTCTGTCTAATTCTTGACACACCGAATTCACGGGCACAATAAGTGGTTGTCTGGTGCTGTTAGGCTTTTGGGTAAAGTATCACACAACCATAGTTATTGGAGTACCACTGATATCTTATTTACTTACCAGTGTGTTTAGTAAGCCCATTTTAATTCTATATGCTTCATAATTACATATTTCTTCAGTACACGCAGCTTCTGTATGGAATGTCTCCGCGTAGGCACGGCATGTGTGGTTGCACTGCATAATTTGCTGTGTTCCTGAATATCTCCTTGAGCGGAGAAATAGTGCACTTGGATCTCAGAAAATGGGCCAGCGTGTGGTTAGATCACAGATCTCAGCAATAAGGCCAGATATGCTCTAAAGTTTTGTCACCAGGGTCCTGGAGCTGAACGAACCAGGTTTATACCCCAGTTTACCACGTAGCAACTGTGTGTCTGAGAAGGAGTTCTACGTCATCTCTGAGCCTTGATTCCACATCCGTTTTTTTTATTTTTGGGGGGTGGGGAGAAAATAATAGAACCAATCTTACACGATTGCTGCAATGAATAAATGATATAATGCACATGGTAGGGCTCAGTAACTGTTGGCTACTAGGTTTATGCATATGAAATTGTCCATTTAGATACATACCTTGTCAGAATACCTTAACTTCCAAATCTGGAAAATTTCCCTTAATCACCCACTGCTGACCAGAGCTTGTAAAATTGACTTTTACAGGACTTCACCATGCTGTTAATTGGGGTGACTTCCCAAACACGGTCTGATCACTACTGTTGCCCCTTCTGAACTCTTGGAGAAGTGAAAACTGTCCCCACAGGACCTGGGCTAACTAACTAACTCCCCCAGGGCTCCCAGGTAAGCTGCTGACTTGTGTCTCGGTGAATTTCAGTTCGGTCCAGAGATTCAGCTCTCTTGGCTTGTTTCACTGGGAGAAACACAGGAACAATTTTACAGAATGATAATTTTCCGCAGACTTTTTGAGAAGTTCCGCTGTTTATTTTGGAAACAGTGCGGTTAAAACATAACGCAAAGTATTGCTTTTCTCCTCTGACAGTTTGATTGGGTTGACTCAGTGGCACTCGCTTTGGGGACGTGCCCTCGTCTCTCTCCCTCAGCCCTTCCAGGGAGAACAGTCTTGTGTGATTTTAATGTGATCGTGTCTTTACCATGTGGTCTATCAGCTGTCACTGTCAGTGTGTTTGAGAATGTCTAGAAGGGGTTTTAATTGGCAAGATCTTTAGTAAAATTTGCAAATTAGTGATCCACCGGCTGATGTTATGACAATGTCTAAACACTATCAGTGCCTTTTTAAAATAATCTTTCATCGATACAACATTCATCTTAATTAGCCAGAAAATGTTGATCCCAAAGGAAGCTGCTTACAGTTTTGTGGATTCGGCATTGAGTTATCGAATGGCTTGTTGAACTTGATTTATTGGGGAAAAAGATAGAGATTTATTGAAATTATTTATATTTTATTCAACGTATGAGGTGCTGGTCACTGTCCTGAGTGACTGGCATGTAGACCCAGGGATATAGTTAGAAAATATCCTTCTCTTTGATGGGTGGCATGGTATGAGAATCAGCCTAAGAGTCCTGATAACTGAATTTTAATCCTTGCTCAGCCAGAATTGTTTGTATGACTGGGCAAGAACAACCACAACCCAAGGTGACTGACTACTTACTTTACACCAAGCACTCTGCACCCATTGTTTTGTCCCTTGTAACAGCAAGATGAGGTGAAAACCATTAGCATCTGCACTGAAGTGCAGGGAGTGGAATTTTCTTGCCATGGGTCATGGCCACGCAGCTAGTAAGTGGTAGAGACCCAGGTCTCTTGGCCCTAAAGACTGAGGTCTACACAGCCATGAGCTAATTTTCACTGGAAAGTCCCTTAATATTCCTGAGCCTAGATTTTCTCATTTGTATAATGAAGCAGTTTGCTTATTGGTCAGGAAGAGCAGAAGTGTAGCTCAGAAAGAGTAGGATTCTATGTAGCTTATGTATCTGGATTTCTGGGTTTTTTGAGGGGTTGGTTTTGTTATGGTTTATATTCTCATGAAACATCATGGTCCTTGTAGTATCCTTGGGAGTCAAATTAATGCTCTGGTACTGATTATTTTAAGTGGATCAGCAGCCTTACAATGCCCTTTGTCTCCAGGTTAGTATTCAACTGACCATGACAACTCTTTTCACTAACTTATAGATGTGAATTGTGTCAGCCAAAAACACTACCATTTTCTTTCATTCCAGTGATATCAACAAGTTCCTGGCCATGCTCAGCAGCCTCTGGGGGCCCTATCAGTATTTACTGGGGCTACCTGATTAATATTTGGTGTAGTTTATCAGCTTTGGGGTAATTTAATTTAAATTTGAACAAATTCTTGGCTCTATCCAACTACACCAAAATGCATCAAAGAATATTTTTCTGCTATGAATTTTGCCCCAAAGCATGAAATTCAGTATAAACTTAGCCCAGTCTGCGGGCTAGAGAAGCCAGGTGGCTGTTAAAATGGACCCTTGCTTGGCCTTTCCTCTTATAAAAATAATTTATGACCTGCTGCTCTGAACTTTCGATCGCAGGCCCTGCAGGCACCCTGACAGGTTTCTCCCACATTGGTAACCACTCTAAGCTGCCTCAGACAACATTGTTCTTGGCAGTAGCCTGAAAATATCATGAAAGGGATCGTCGAGATCACTGGGCATTCCAGCCTTCTCATTTTGCACAGTGTTATTATTTAGAGACAACTCTGGGAGATGGACTGCCAGAATTCAGGACTTTAAGTCCCTTTCAGGTTCAAAGCATGAGTTTAAGTTTCTGTACTCTCCAGGCTTCATTTGTAAAATGGGAATAGGGATGCCTGCTTTTCAGAGATCCTGGCAGATTACATGAAACTGTGACTACGGACATGCCTGGTGCAGTGTTGATGTTTGTTGTTTATCATCATCACAGCAAGGACGCGGAGGATTCTTTCATGTACTATATACACAGATTTTTAAACTATTTGTCTAAATTTTTAGGATTCTAGAAGATTTTGTGTACCCTGAAGGACCTCAGGTTTATGGTTTTCTGATGTGGCCCTGAGAAACATGAGACCCAACTCTTCAAACCAACCCACTATTTTCTGACAAAGGCCCAATTCAATCCATTTCTTCCCTCCATCTTTCCCAAGTCCCACCATCAGAGAATTATTTTGTTTTTGTTGCAGTTACTCTTGCTGTGTAACAAATTACCCCTATTTTATGGTGATCATCTTATTATGCTCATAGATTTTGTGGGTCATGGATTTGGACAGGACACACAGGGATGACTCATTTCCTGCTCCTGGATGACTAGGGCATGGGCTGGGAAGATATGAACAGGATTCTCTGTTTTACAATGGAAGTCTCATGTGGGTGTATCTGACTGGAGGGAATCTAGTCTCCTGCTTGTGCCTTGATTACCAAGTTTCCAGAGAAATGAATTTTCTGGCTATGTTAGTTTCCTAACGCTGTAACAAATTACCACAAGTTGATGGCTTTATTGGTTCACAGTCTAGAGGTTAGAAGTCCGAAAGCAAGGTGTTGGCAGAGCCATGTTCCCTCTGAAGGCTATAAGGAAGAATTCTTCCCTGCATCTTTGCTTATGGCTACATAACTTCAATCTCTGCTTCTGTTGTCGTATGGCTTTCTTCCCAGTAAGTCTGTCTGTGTGTCCAAATCTCCCTCCCTTTTCTCTTAAAAGGATTACAGTCATTGGATTTGGGGCTCACTCTAAATCTGGGATGATTTCTTCTTAAGATTCTTAACTAATTACAGTAACAAAGAACCTATCTCTAATTCAGGTCACCTTTTGAAGTTCTGGGTGAACATGGATTTTGGGGGGACACTATTAAACCCACTACACTGGTTTCTGCCTTGGGATATTTTGGAATTTCCCAAACAGAGCAAGAATGCTAAAAATATGCTCGGCAACAAAAAGCATGATAAATACCCTCTCTGAATGCTTTGAAGAAAAGTAGGACAAGATAAGGGAAGAGAGGGTGATACAAGGGGTAGGATGTGAAATATTTTGAAAAGAGCTTTCCAGGTGGACAGAACCACAAATACTAGGTGGTGTGGTTTGAAGTGCAGCCTGGAGGCTAGTGTGGGTAGAATGGGCACAGGGAGATGGAGGAGAGGAGGTTGGAGGTCAGGTCATTTGTAGGTCATTTAAGACTTTGGGCTTCATTTTAAGGGTAATTAAGCACCAGTGGGAGTATCTGAGCATGAGAACAGGCTACTCTTACTTGCATTTTTATTTATTTTTATTTTTTTTTAATTTAATTTAATTTAATTTTTTATATATATCTTTATTGATTTCAGAGAGAGGAAAGAAGAGGGAGAGAGAGAGATAGAAACATCAATGATGAGAGAGTCATTGATCAAGCCCGCAATCCGGGCATGTGCCCTGACCAGGAATCGAACCCCGATCGCCTGGATCCTAGGTCGACGCTGAACCGCTGAGCCACGCCCGGCCGGGCTTACTTGCATTTTTAAAAAGTCACTTGAGTTGCTGGATGGAAACTAGATACAGGATCGAAAGTGTGGGATCAGGGATCAGAGATTAGCTTGACGAGGCTGAGAACACGCCAGTCATTGAGGCAAGAAATCGTGGTGCCTTGGACAAGGTGGGTAGTAGTGGATGCAATGAGAAGCAGGAATGGGATATATTTTGAAGGCATATCTGACAGAACTTGCTGATAGTCTGGATGTGAAGTGAGCAAGAGGAGAGAGTCAAGGATGAAACCAAGGCTGTGGCCAGAGCACCTTGGTAAATAGGGAAGTGATAGGGTTACCTTCTGTGATGAGGAAGACCAAGGTATAGTAGGATTTGGAGGTACAATGGGAAATCAGGAGCTTAAGTTTGGATACACTAACTTAGGAAGCTGCATTAAACATCCAACAGGATGGACATGCCATTGGACTTTAAGTCTGGTGCTTAGCAGAGAAGTCAGGGTGGGATTTAGAGCTGGGAGCCATCAATGCATCAATGGTGTATAAAAGCATGGGGCTGAGTGAGGTCACCCAGAGAGTGTGTGAATAAGCAGGAAGCACAGCAGAACCAAGACCTGAGGCATTCCAACACGTAAAGGTCAGCAAGATGTCTTGAAGGCCTAGACCCTGCTGGAGTAGAGCCCCCTCTACTCCAAGACCTCATTATTACTCATCTTTGTAAGATCCTTTTTCATGGGTCCTGGCAGTTTCAGTCTCTTGGTTTTGAGATCAGCTATATGGCCAAAAATTTATTGGTTGCATCTGACTCATCTCTGAATGCTCTGGAGCAGGGAGCAGGCTCCTCCTGGAAAGCCCCATCTGCTATGTTCTTGTTCTCGACCTTTGTACCTGGAGACAAGTGAGTCATGGATGGCTGAACAGGCCTGTCTTCTCTGATTCACTGTCGCATTCCTTCTTCTGCCTTCCATGTCCACTCAGGACATATGGCTGGAGCAGCCCCCGCACCTGCACAAGCACTTGCTTTAACAGACCCTGCTGTCTGAGGCTCACCTGAGCACACCTGTTACCCTTTTCTTTGAAAAGCTGGCTATTGATTTCTGACTTCAAAGCTTTAAATCTTATAGGGGAAACCTTTAAGGTATTTATCTGCCCCCGAGTGCCCACATTCCAAATGGCCTTAGTCGGCCTGCATTTTATCTTTTGCTTTTGAATGATTTGAATTTGGTGACATGAGAGAGCTTGGGATGCGTCAGGCAGGGGCTGCCAAGATGCCTGGCTCCACTAACCATTGACTCCACGACCACCTGATCCAGTTTATGGAAACTGAAACCAGACCTATTGAAAGCCTTGATGGATGTGGCATGTGGAACAGGTGGGAACTGGTTAGGAAGAAAGACAAAGGGGAGCCTGGGGAACAATGCACGTTAAAATGTGACCCACAACACATGTAATGTTGCAAATGCTCCATCAGATTCCTTTTCTCCATTTGTGGCAAACCCAGCCCATTTCCCATTGCAGCAAAGATGTGTATTTCTCCTATGTTTGTGCGCGCACACACACAGAGCCTTGCCTCATACCAGGCCTTTGCTGACACTGACTTCTTATTAAGTGCTTCAGAATTAGGATGAAAGAATACATAAGATCAGAAACTTTTTCTTTTTTTTTTCTTAGCATGAAAGCACTTTGTGCCTTTCGATTTAGAATATGTACTGGCTTGCATTCAAACATAAATATGTACCACAACACCATTCCCTCTGCTCAGAGCCGGGTTGCAAGAGAGCCTTGGAATTGAAGGAGCAGTGCCTGAATTTTATCCCATTACCCAGTGAAATCCCATCCAATCAGCCTTATTCCCTGTATAAAGCAATGCAGATGAGTCTTGAGCATCGGTAGGTTTCAGTAGGTTTGGGTAGGTAACTGCCTAATTCCTCTCTTTGTCACCATTTGTCTTACTCATTTGCCCACAGCTAGGCTTTCTCTGTAAACTACCATTTTTCACTTTTAATCTGCCTGTTCCTTTCTCTCCATGTTTAAAATGCAAAGGCCCATTGTATCTGGACTCTAATAACCTCCTCTCTGTCCCCTGCACTCCTTCCCTCCCCTTTTGTGTATACAACAACTCCATATTTCTTTTGTCTGCCTTTTGCATTTAATGACAGTCAGCTACTGGCAGTGGACTAGAGCTATCCCAAGAAGAGAGGAAATCCAATCTCAGTTGGGAGTGCTGGGGGCCAAGGATGTGACTGGAGATTTATGTCCGTTGCCTCTGGGGAGATGTCTCAAGAGGCTAAAGGAGATGCTCCCTTAGGCAGGCTCCCCAAGACTCTGTGACTCAGGATCTGTGCCCTTGGCTGTTAAATGCCCCCCCCCCCAACTCTGCTGAGCCACTGCGCTAGGGGGCTTCTACGTGCTACTGCAGGCCTCCCATTCCACACTGGCAGTACTTACCCCACGTGGCATGGAGTCATCTGTTTGTTTCCCTGGAGTCCCTGTCAGGCTGTGACTGATGATTGGCTGCTGCATTCTAGCGTCCAGCACAAGACCTGCACATCCAGGCACTCAGCCTGTACCTGCGAAATTCACTCCTTCATTTGGCCACTCATTTGCAAATATTTATTGCCCGCTTTGTGCCAGACACTGTTCTAGGTGTTGAACAATTGAGCAAATGAGCAAAAGTGGGTAGAATTGTTGCTGTTCCCTCAGGCTGCTGGCCCTTTGTGTTCCTCTTGAAGTTTGTTTTAAATTTATTTTACTTGGTTAATTAACATGCTAATGAACAGTAGCAGGGTGCTGCAGTAGAGAGTGCTGAGAAGGGGCTATGTCAAAAGGGGGTGTCTGGTGGCTTCCTTCCCCACAACTACTCATCACCCCCATCTCCATTTTCATGCCTGTCTTCCCAGTTCCTATTCTGTCTTTGTTCCTATTGGAAAAATTTGGGCCCTATCCATGATTAACAGTCATACACTGGCATGTCCGGTGAACTGACAGGGTAGGAATGGGAAGGGACAGAAACCAGATTCCATAAAGACACTGTGGGGTCCCGGGGAGAATGGCTCTTATGAGAAAAATCAAAAGCTGCTCTACAGGTGGGTCTGAGGATGGGAGGGGATTAGGGAGGTCTCTCTACATTCCGTACCCCTTGATATCCACAGCTCAGCTAAGGGATCTCTCTAACAGGGTGCTATGGGCTGAATTCTTGTGTCCCCCCAAAATTCACATGTCGAAATCTAACCCCTGTGATGGCATCAAGGGGAGGGGCCTTTGGGAGATGATTAGGTCATGAGTGGGCAGCCCTCAGGAATGGGACTTGAGCCTGGGGACACAGAGAAAAGAGCCACCTGTGAACCAGAAAGTGCGCCCTCACCTGGCACGGAATTCGCCTGTACCTAGATCTTGGACTAGTTTCCAGAACTGTGAGAATTACGTTTTTGTTGATTAGCCACCAGCCTGTGGTGTCCTATAGCAGCAGCCTGAACAGACTCACATGCAGAGCAGTGTGTGGCTGTCAGGTGGACATTTCCCTGTATCTTAGAAGTGTCTTCTGGAGCTGTTGCTGGACCACAGGATCAGAGCGTCCATGTGTGAGGTGATGAACCCCAGAGTGCAGAGGGAAGCACCTGCCTCCTCAGGAGATTTCAGGCAGCTCCTGGGGTCTCCTAGAAACATCTAAGATGGTAGGAGGGACTCCTCACAGCGACACAGGCCCCGGAGCCACAACGGCAGGGTGTAGTGGGGAGTAAAAATCATTATTAGTGTGACTGTGACCTCTGACACATGCACAGGCAGGGGCATGCTGAGGACATGCCTGTCTCTGGCCTTTTAGAGTCATTCTGTCGTCATAGGCACTCACCTCCGCGGGCAGGCCCAGAGCGGAGCCACGGGCCCGTGTCTCCTGCCCCGGCACTGTTCGCCCTCGCATTTGCCGATTTAACCTGCCCTTTCCTCCTTTCGTCCTCACTGGCTCCCTGACTCTATTCTCTGCCTCTCAGGTCCCCCTGGATGTGGTGACCCATTTGGGAAGATTATTTTCTAACTGTTAAAAGTCCTAGAAATTCCATGCCTGGATCCAGACAGAACAGGGCAGCCCACCTGGCCTGGCATCCTTACACCAGGGGCACCCATTTGCACACTGTCCTAGAGGGTGCAGATTATTGGCGTATTCTTTCCCTTACTTGCGAATGTAGTTTCCCCATAGAAAGGAGCAGATGAATTCATTAGGACACCTCAGTCCTAGTAGCTGGTTTGCCTTAATAAAGTGTTCCTCTTGAGTGAATTTTCCATTTAAAGGTGAAAAAACCCTGAATAACCTCATCCCATGAATCTCTACAATGACCGTTTCAGGCAGGAGTGACAGGTTGGTGCGAAAAGTATTTTTGGTGGGGAGAGAGCTTTCATAGGATGCTTATAATCAATATGAATGTGTGTATGAATCTCTGGGGATCCTGTTAAAAACCGAGATTCTGATTCAGTGGGTCTGGAGTGGAAACTGGGGTCCTGCTTCTCTAACAGGCTCCCAGGTGATGAGCTTCTCTGAGACCACCCTGGTAATGAGGCCTTGAATCCCAGAAGCCACCGAGGCAACAGTTCTCTCTTCCAATGTCTTCGCATGACCCAGGCAGAGAAATCCTTACCCAAATATTGAATGAGCTTATTAAGTTGGCTATTTGAAAGAAGAAGGGAAGTTTCTTATAACTGAGAAGGAGGTCATTCCAAACTGGAGTTGAGTTACAAAAACAGAGTTTTATGAATGATGTTCTTGTTTTCCTGCAACTGGAGTTAATACTATTTCAAAAATGCTGCAGAGAGGGCCTGGGAAGCTTCTGTGTGTGTGTGTGTGTGTGTGTGTGTGTGTGTGTGTGTGTGTGTATGTTATTAGGACCAACAATGTGCAGAAATAATTTCTTTGATCAGAGAAGCTTATAAACAGGCCAGGTCTCAAAGATGGAACAAGGTTATGAGAGTTGGCAGAAGTAAAAAAAAAATTTAAAAAGTCGCAGAATCAGAGACAACTGCTGCTTCACCTCCTCTTATTTCTCTGTCCAGCTGAGCAATCACAGTGCTATTTATCTCCTCACCAGAGAGCCCAGCTGGCTGCCCAACCTCCCTCAGAGGGCATGACCCGCTACCTTCCAGGACAGAGGTGGGAAAGCAGTGGAAGTAGTTGGGCATTTTCCCTCTGTGTTTGTTGCCCAAGGCATCCTCTGGGTGATGCTAGAAGATAAGTTCTTGTCATTATGAGAGCCCTGCGATGATCACCTGCAGTCCCCAGTACAGGGACCCCACCATAGGCCCAGGGCACTGAGCTAGGTTCACTGGGTGATGCATAAGACAAAAAGAGCTGGTTCTGGCCATTGTGGATCTTACAGGGGAGCTGGGAACAGAAGAGCCACGTCTTTAAGACCACCAACCACATCAGGCAGGAAATCGTACGTTCCAAACGAGTGACATACACGATGAGGCTGTGGGCTGACGAGGGCATGGGGAAGCTTTTAAATGAGGTGATCAGAAAGGCTTTGCTGAGAAGGTAGTAATTGATTTAGTCCTGGAAGGGAAGGAAGAATTTAATAGTGCCTGGGAGGTCTGAGACAGAGCAACTTCCAAGAACGCTTTCTTGCTCAAATCCCTTTCTGGAAATGGATGGCTCAGGGAGAAGAGGAAAGCAGTGCTTTGGTTTATTTTAGTGACAGAAGGTACCAATGGCCCGAGGTATGGCTGACCTGTCTGCTAAAGGCAGGCTTGGAATGCACAGCACACCTTGCTAGGAGCTTTCTGTTTCCCCGCACAGAACCAGGCACAGATTAGCAGACCATTAAATTCTACCTTTATAATTTTCTTATAAACGTGATTATGGGGAGATGCTCTAATCAGGCAGTCCAAACCTCTCCTGGTACTCCAGGAAACCCCTTAGCACCTGATTTTCAGCTTTAAAAAACTGTCATTTATACTTTAAACCTCAAGCATTTAATTTTTAAAGCATTGACTGATAGAGATTAATAACGGCAGGGCTAGGAAAACTCCATAATGATCTTGAAAAAAACCCCCCAAAACCCCAACAAACCACTAGAGCTATTTTTTTTTTTTTAATTTTAAACTCTAAGCTTCACATTTCAAAGTTTTATCAAACTCCTCCCCACCCCCCGACCCGCCATAATTTAAACCATTGTTTTCCAAGGGAAATTTAATAATAAGAGCCACCATGTGTTTCAGCTTAATGTTGGAAGCCTGTGCTATGCAAAGATTCTCATTTGAAAATAATTCCTGTCCTTATTCTAAAACTGCCAGGGGAATAAAATTTAAAAAACATGTTGCAGCTCTCAAGTTTATGTTTTGCCTAAAGCCAAGCAGCGCCGGGAGATCAAAGTTTGGAGCGTGGTTCTAAAGTTAGCAGCACTGCCTGGCGAGGCCTCGCAGACCCAGGCCCCGCAGCTGCCCGGCCCAGTCCGCGGGTGATTAGCTCCAGTGCAGATGGTGCGGCGGAGGCCCCGGGCTCCGGGCCCCGGCCGCCTGGGAAGCACATTCCCACGGAGAGCTGGGGTGTATTTTTAGGCCACATGCACACACCTCGGAGGCCCCCTGCATTCCACAATTTGCATGTGGGAAGGGCAGGAGCAGGCACTGTCTGTGCTTGCTGCCTGCGAGGTCTGCCCTTCGTGGGGGCTATTTGTCAACATGACAGATTCATCTAATAACGTTCGAGGGGATGGGCAAACTGGGGCATGTTTGCTCTTCTCAAGCCACCTCTTGTTCACTCTTAAAAAGTAAACATACAGTGTGCGTGTATTTAAAAAAATTTTTTTTTTTTTTTCTTAAGCCTCCAAGCCTTACTTCCCCCCTCCCTTATCACATCTCTAAGTTGGTTCTTTTACGTCTCTTTAAAAAATTTAAAAAAAAAGGAAATGGAATTGAATGTAGATTTTGGTTTCTTAGAGCATCAGAATGACACTCGTGGGTGGAAGCAGGCCTTCCAAAGGCCGTCTACGTCTCTCCCTTCATCTCCTCCAGCAACTTCCGCTTTAGCCAGGCGGAAGGGACCAGCTGTCACTTCAAATGTTACGGTTCGGAAATCGTATGTGCCCAAGTAGGTGTGTGAATCAAACACGAATGTGGCGTGTTACTGAAAAGGTTCCTAGCCTTGCGCCACTGAAAAGGAGCTTGATCCGCCAACCCTGGGCTAGCTGGAAAGGAAAGCTGAACGCTGGGAGACTGGAAGTGATGATGGGAAGCCCAGGCCTTTCCCCTTCGGATGTGATCTGCTGGAATCCCGCTGACGGCAAGTGCTCTCCCGCGCATCCCCCGACGAGCTACTGTGCCACCGAGGCTTCCCGTGGACTGCCATTCCCCCGGCAGCTGTTCTGGGACAGGCGTGCGAAGCAGCTGTCTCCCTTCAATCGGAGCGAGCTCCCCGCCACTTCTCAATTTCAGATAGATGGTTTTTACACAGAGCCTTGGTTTTACAATGGCTCCTAACTTTGCAGTTCCTGATAAACTCTCGTGTGCAGTTGATAATGGGAAGAACAGGTGAACTCCTGTTTCACTCCAGCGGTCCACTTAGCGATTTTACCCCGGGTAAGCTGTGCTTCTCTCCTAGAACAGAGATCGGCACTTTCCGAACAAGAGGTGCTAGGAAATGTGTTTTCCCTTACTATAGATGTTTACCAAAATTATCCGGAAACTTCTGTGGTGTGGTTGCAGGAGAAACAGACCTCTTGCTCCTGATGGAGTTGTTCTGAGTTGGGGAGGCCCACAGCACAGCCTCCCAGCTCTGCTGACAGCAGTCCCCAGTTAGCCAAAGCTTCTCTCTGCTGTGCTGTGAACCAGGACTAAACTCCAGCCCTGGGTGGGAACGCCACATTATCTTAATCCCTCTCTACCTTTCCAAAAGTTGCTTGAGGTAGAAGCCTTTGTGTTGATGGTGGAAGGGTTAAGACTTTGAGGGTGGTGGTGTTGGAATGCAGTGCGTGTATTTTGCATGCAAGAAGACAAAATTTGAGGCGGGTGGAGGCAGAGCATTTGGGTTGAATTATGTGCCCCCCAAATTCATGTCTTAACCCTCAGCACCTCAGAATGTAAATGTATTTGGAGATAGGGTCTTTAAAAGGTAATGAAGTTAAAATGAAGTCATTAGAGTGGACCCAAATCCAATGTGATAGATGTCCTTGTAAAAGGGGAGAAATGGGACACTAAGATACATATAGAGGAAAGATGATGTGTGAAGACACAGGGAGAAGACGACCATCCACAGGCCAAAGAGAGAGGCCTGAGAAGAGATGAACCCCCTGACACCTTGACCTTGGACTTCTGGCCTCCAGAACTGTGAGACCATAAATATGTGTTGTTTGAGCCCCTGGTCGGTGGTAGTCTGGGTACGGCAGTCCTAGCCGACTAAACCAGGTTTGATTTGCTATAAGTGTGGCCAAGGCCATACCAGAGAGAGCTACTGGACTTACTCTCTAAAAATGTCCCTGGATGGATGTTCCTAGAATGAGAGAATACATAGAGCCCATTTTGTTGAGTGTTTTATAAAGGTACTTCTTTGGGGGATTCATTGAAGAAAAAAGAAAGGGAGGGGCTGATGTGCCCCAAGGACATGACTGTGTGCAGTTTTTATTGTGGGGAAAACAGCATCACACCACCGAACTGGCAATTTTTCACAATACCAGGTGCATTGCAGATTGGTGTGTGGGCTTTTGTGAATTGGTTGCATATAAATGAGGAACATTTAAATAAAAAGGAGATGTAGAAACTTTCACTAGTGCAGGGCTTTTATTTATAGGTCCTTATGCCCGGTGCCGAGTCCCCTTGCCCCGCGAATGTGTGCCATGGCAATCCCACAGGCTTTTGTGTAAAGTGCTATCAGATAGGGCGCTGCAAAGCTTCTCCTTTATGAGGAAACCGGGGAGAATGGCATGAGAAGGTGGGGTGCTGAGAAAGCTGATTTGGCACAGGGTGTGATTTTAGTGGAAAGGGAATGAACTGAGCATCGGGAGGCTGTGCTTGGTCCCAGCCCGAGTAGGACTATCAAGGTGATAGTGGCACATTCTTTAACTAAGAGGAGGGCTGGATAGAGGAAGGCCAAGGTCGCTTCTCACTCTGATTCTAGGAACTCAGAAGGCAAGAGTGGCAACTGTGACTTTTGTAGTGGGAGAGCAGAACCCCGACCTGGCCTGGCCTGACCTCCCCATTTGACCAAGCGACATCGTTCTGTTCTAAAACAGGCTCTGGGGCCATCTCCGCAGGGCAGTTTCCAGCCTCCCCTGCCCCCTCAGTGCCACACTGCTCCTGCTTCACCGCCACTTCTCTGCTCGGACATTTGCTGCTCGGTGTTGTCTTTCTAGCTCTGAGAGCAACTCACAGGGGAAGTTTTTCAATTTGCAGCTTTGTTTGGGGGTCTTTCCCTCCTGTGCCCATAAAGACTGGAAATAGCTACTGCTATCCTGCACTGACTCACTTCTTGCATCTCCAAATGGTCCGGTGACACCTAAGATTAAGCTGTCAGACAGCATAGAGGAGATGATGTCTGCACACAGTGAGAACGCAGCAAGCACTCGTATGTTAGGTTCTTCCTCTTCTGCAAAACTTCTGTACTAATTATGTGCTTTATGTGCTAGTGCTTAGTAGGTGTGGTCTTATGTTGCCACATGTCTTAGCTTCACAACTAGATGTCCAACTCCAGGTAAGGCTCATGTTAGACTTGTTTATATTCCCACTCACTACAAGTTATCGTTTTCCATAGCACATAGTAAGTTCTCAAAATTCTTCTTCTTATTATTATTTAATATGTCTTTATTGATTTCAGAGAGAGGGAAAGGGAGAGGGAGAGAGAGAGAGATAGAAACATTATTGATGAGAGAGTCATTGATTGGCTGCCTCCTGCATGCCCCCTACTGGGGATGGAGCCGGGATCTCCTGGATCATAGATCGATGCTCAATCACTGAGCCATGCCAACTGGGCTTCTCAAAAATGCTTGTTGACTAATTATAGTCTCATGATCTTCACTCAAGGGCCGTGCCTTCAATAACTCCTTGGTTATGGGACTCTTTAGGATTCAGACAGTATTATTGTTCGTTCTCGGTGCTGATGCAAAACGGCTTCTGAACCTTCTTAGCATCTCCCTTTGTTACATGGAAATTTTAGACTTGTTTCTAAGATGTTCTCACATAATAATGGGGTATTTACTTATTTTTAAATAGATGTGACAGTGTTTAGCACGCATTTAAAAATCAGACACTGAGTGTTAATTACGGAAAAATATCGACCCATATCAAAACAGCCCACTGGTAATGATGTTAGAAAGAAAACTGGGCTCCTCAGTATTGTAAAGTGAACTCACTCTGATTCTCACAGGAATGCAGCGATTTTCTAGGTGGCATAGAACCAAATAAAGAGAATCATAGGAGCACAATTAAATTTGTATCTTTCCAAAGGGTCATAAGAAATGAGCCCATAAGAAGAAGTGCTAGTCAATGGAAATTTACAGAACACGTGGATTTGGGGACAAGTTTCGGGATATTAGTTTTAGTGAAATTGCTCTTATTTCCTGGGGTTCATATTTGGAGAAGAACAGTCAGACCCATGAGCAGTTTGCTTTAAGGCTGAGGGAACTGGGGATGTTTAGCATGGGGAAGAGAAAATTCTGTTATAAGGTAACAGTCTTAAAATATCTGAGGGACTGTCTTGTGAAAGAGGAAATGTATTTGTTCAGGGAGGCACCCCCTGGCAGAACTTTAACCTGTGGGTGAAAGGGGAAGGAAGAAAACTTTTTATCTCAATGCTAGACAGAGCTTTCGAACAACAGGCTCTGGGTGTGCTGAAGCAGAGATGGAGCAACTGGACAAGTTAATGCAGAGTAGGGGTGGGGGGAGCCCCTTCCCATCCTGGGATTTATGACCCTTTATGTCTAGGTCCATAATTTAGATAGAGAATGGACTTATTTCTAACACAACTCAGAAATCACAATCACACAGTTCTGAGATGTTGGAAAGAAAACAAAATTATGGCTGTAAGCTGGATTGGTTGTAAGTTGTTCTGGTTCCCCATTAGTTCCTGGTCTTGAAAAATATCTGAGAATTAATCACATCCCCAAAGGGAAGGTGAGTCGGTGTAGGATCAAGGACATCTCTACATGGAAGACCACAGGCAGAGAGTAGTTATAATGACACCCAAATGGCATGGGGAGGCCTCTACAGAGACACCTTTAGGGGGGCAGGAGCCACTTATCTAAAGAATGAAGTGAGGCAAAAAAGCGGTAGCTTCGGCTTGAGGGATCCAGAAATTGTCTCTGTTCTTCATAAGACATTGGATGAAGTGAGCTACACTTTGTGTAGCCTGGTGTAAGTCATTTAACCTCTTCTGTTCCATTTGTGAAATGGGGACAGTACAACCTTTTACAAAGCCACTATGAGGACTGCAGTGAGGGTTAACTGCCTGGTAACTGTATGACCTTGTGGCTTGAAAATGGCTGAGTAATGTAAGGGAACAAGAATATCTTGTCTGTTGGAATATTCATGTGGCAGTAGCTAGTGACACTGAATTGTTTGTCTTAGTAAAGGAAAAAAACCAAACAAGCAAAAACAATATGGCAGGGCCAGAGTGCAGACTTCCTCTACGTAGAGCTTGATATTTTTATAAGTCTCTCTTTCTTGTGAAAATATCAATGGTTTGATTCTTGGCAAATTTAACAAAAAATAAAATAAATGCAAGTAAGGTGGGTACAGTCATCATTTGTTATGAAACATTTCTCCCAAGACATCAGTTCGAATTAAATCAGTTAAATCTACCCTGCTGCTCTCAGTCCACTCATGAAAAGCCATACTTAGTCTCACTGCCAGAAACTTAAATTTTCTCAGTTTAGACAAGACAGTTCTAGTTCTTTCACCAACTAATTAAGGATCTTAACAAAAAAATGAGACCTCTCTGACATCCCCCTTCCCAGCTGGATCTATCAAGGTGTGTTTAGCTACAAGTAACAAAAATTCTGACTCAAAGCATCAAAACATTAAGGTAACTTGTTGTTTCGTACAATAAGAAGCCTTAAGATAGAGCCCCAATAATTTCATGGGGACCCTTTTCATCTTTTTGTTTGGCATCTTAGGTGAGGTGACCTTGTGTTCACAGGTTTGCCTCATGCCTGCAGGATGGCTGCAGCAGTTCCAGGCATCACATCTGGTTATTTCTTCTCATGAGAAAAATAAGCCTTTCTTATATGTCACTGGAAGAACTTCCCTCTTATCTAACTAGTTAGACTAAGTAGTTTTTTAACCATCTTTTAACTGGAAAGGTGAATAGAATAAAGATGATTAGCTTAGAACAGACATTAGCAAATGTTTCCTGAAAGAGTCAGATGGTAAATATTTTAAGCTTTGTTGGCTGTGAGGCAAAATGTAGGACATTATGTAGGTACTTATATAACCATTTAAAATATAATCATTAAAAAAATATGAAAACCATGCTATATGAGACAGGTTTCTCCAGAGAAAAAGAACCAATAAGATGTGCATATATCCACAGGGATTTATTTTAAGGAATCACTCATGTTATTATGAAAGTAGGCAAGTCCAAAATCTGTAGGGTGGGCTAGCAGGATGGCAAGCCAGGAAAGAGCCAATGCTGCAGTTCAAGTCCAAAAGCTACTTGATAGAAAAATTCCCTTTTACTCATGGGAGGTCAGTTTTTTATTCTATCAAGCCTTCAACTGATTGAATGAGGCCCACCCGCATTATGGAGGGGAATCTGCTTTACTCAAAGTTCATCAAGTTAAATATAAATCTCATCTAAAAACACCCTCACAGAAACATCCAGAATAATGTTTGGCCAATTATCTGGGCAAGATGGCCCAGCCAACTTGTCACATAAAATTAAATTGCATATTCTTAGCTCCAGGCCATGCAAAAACAGGAGGCAGGGCAGATTTTGCCAATGTCTGGCTTCGTTTGTACCTGAGATGAGATAAGATCATTTTTCTTAAGAGTGAGACAGTCAGTTAACAAGGAACAAAGATGATGGGTAGACAGCCAACACAGATTTTGAAATAATAGATACAGAAGTCCTTTGAGAAAGTTTAAAACATTGCATTGGAATGTCAGGCAGAAATCCTGATCCAGCACTTGCCCACAATTTTTTTTGTAAATGACTCAATATTTCTGTTTGTTAACTCATGTTTGCCGTATTCTTCCCTTTCCATGCAGGAGGCACTTGCCATCCTGTTCTCCAGGCTTAAGAGCAAGACAACCTGTGACTAATGTTGAAAGGAGATGAGCCGAGTCGCCCACAGTGGTGAACAGTCTACTGTAGGTGATGAGCTCACCAGAGTGTGCGAGCAGATGCCTTCCACCTGAGAGGGGCACTTAAGGGCCAAAGCTCTCTGAGTTTGGGTAGAGGTGCTGCAGCATGGACTCTCTCCCCGGAGGTAAGGTTGGGGACAGCTCCAGTCGCCCTGTGTGCAAGGGTGGGCCTGATATGCTAATTATCCTGGCCAGTCCTGTAGGGCTCTTTTTCAATTTAAATCAAATGATACGTACTCTAGTAGCACCATGCACTGTGCTGGGCACAGGAAATGTACATTTGTGGAAGGTCAGGTGCCTGCCCTCCTGAAAAGCATAGTCTAGAGACAGAAACAAATACAAACATTATCATGTGCTCTTTAACGTCGGTGGGTGGGGGGACACTGTCACCTGAGTGCACATTTAGAAATGTGGGAGGGGTGCTTTTGGTTTCCACAGCAACTGGGGCATGCCCCTGACATTTGGTGCCTGGTTGCTGGGGTGTCAGAAGTCCCACAGTGATGGGATGGCCCCCTACAGCAAAACATTGTCCCACTCAAAATACCATTTGTCCCATAGAAATGAATGAAGGGAATGGGTGATGAATTCCAGTTGAGGGGAGCAGAAATGTAACACCAGCCCCTTTCCTCTGATCTGAGGGGAGCTGACACCCACAAGACAGGAGAGCTGGAATCTGCTGGGCTGCCTACTTTGGATTAAGCTCACAGTTCTGTGAAATTCAGAAAAGGACTGGGAATAGCTTTGGTGGAACAGAGCCTCCACTAATGGTTTTGAAGACGGCGAATTGCACAACTCCAGGGAGAGCCACTCATGTTTCAATCACCATAGACTTATGTAACTATTACCACCTTTATCTGGCAGATGGCAATACAGTATCTTGAAGAAAGGGCATCCTTATTAACTCACACTGAGCTAGTGGCAGGGCTGGGCCCGAGGGTGGCAAGAGAGAGTGATGAGGTGTAGGTGGCTCACAATGCGAGAAGTTTTGGGCAGCAGGACTCAGGCAGTGACTGTGGCCAGGAGAGGACCTTGGTCTCTGACCAGCATGTTGTAGGAGGAGCCATGCACCAGGGCTTCAGCAGGCTTCAACCCGATGGGGGGACGTGTTTGGGTTACCACCCACAGTGACAGATACTCAAGGATCTTTGCTGTCCTTCACTGACCTGTTTGGGAGGCATTTCGGTCCCAGGTGGGAAGAAAAGACATTGTTCTGATCACCTGCAGAGACAGATGGAGCCCCCCCCGAAATCTAGCCTGGATGTTAGTACTGATGGTGCCTCACGCACACCGAGAGGGTATGAATAGTTTACTACTGACATAATAGAAGATTCTGGGGAGAGCAGGGCAGGCCACTCAGGCAGGTCTGACATGACTTCCTGGGGCACTGGGAAGGGTGGCGCTGGGGTGAGAGCTCCCAGGCACAGAGGCTTGTTGGGCACCAAAAGAGAGGGTACTCAGATTTTCTTTTCAGCTTGCCCAGCTGTGGGGCACCACTGGAAGAGGGAGGGGTGAGGCTTCAGGGCTGTCAGCAGTCAAACAAGAAGTGAACCCAGACCCATTGTTACACACATTCTCTCTTTGGGATCCAACCCTGATGATTCTCAGACATTTGTGATGTTGGCCAGGGAGGAGGGCAACAGGGCTCTCCGGGCCCTTCTTTCTGCATGGCCCCCACTTCCACCTGAGAACAGCAGCAAGGTAGGAAGTTGAGGCTGGCTTAGTGCCAGGAGGCATGGGGCCCAGTGGCTATAGCATAGTTAGGTAACAGCATAGCTAGGTCACTGGAGTCTGAGCCAGAACCATTGAAACTGATGGAGCTATTAAGAGCTGCTTTAGCTCCTGGATCCTAGAACTTCCCTTGTACTCAGCCCCTTGGGCACCTCTATTAAGGAGCACCAAGTGTTTGCTAAAGACAGGATCAGGGAGGTATGATTAAGCACAATGCAAATTAAGAAATGATGTGATGAGACTTGGTTTTCATACTTCCTGAACGAAAAGTTCCACTGCTCCTAGCCTTCCTCCAGAGGCTTAAAAAAAAAATTTTAAAAATTTAAAAAAGGATGAATTGAGCTTGAGATGTACCACAACCTTAATACACTTGGGGATATAAGCAAGTAAGAAAAGAAAGAAGGCAAAGTTATTGAGGCAACAATTCAGATTTAATTGCATTTGATATAGACCACCCTTTAAAAATAGTTTTGTCGGTTAAAGGCTGCAGTAATTTATGGAACTATCTTATTGCTTCCAGGGAAGTTGACAAGTCTGGACTGAATCAAGAGAATCAGCATAAATCTCAGCCGATGCCTAATTTTAGAGATGTCTGGTCCTTGAAGAAGTCTTGCCACAGCCAGATGGGGTGGGAGACAACATTTGAGGGTGGAAAAGCAGGAGGTGCTAAACTGAAGCTCAAAAGGTTAAACCCATTTGTGTGGCTGATAAATCCTGAGCAGAAATGAATTGGATCATGGGGAGTGTTATGCACCATCACCTGGAGCCCCCGGGGGGAAGCTGCAGAAGCCTCGGACGATTACAGAAAAATGATTTAATTCCTCCAGACCTGTGTGTTGTACGTCTACAAAACAACAACTGAGTTCCTTCTCCCTGAAAGCTGTCCCAAACGAGATAGCAGGGTGCCCTGGGCTCTCCAGGACTTTGCTTCTTTATGTGTTCGATACAGAAATGGATCTCTCCTCTGTGCAGCCCACTTCCAACCCCTGTGTGGGTCATTCCCCATCACTGAGCAGCTTTCCCTCTTATGACCTGGAGGAAATGAGGCCCCCTCCTCTGAAGCATTCTTCTATTTAGTTTTTGCATATTCTCTGCTTTATTGTGTTTTTTTAAATTTGTCCATTTGTTTACACCTCTGCTTCTAAAAGTTTCCCAAGGAAAGCCTGTGCCCTGCTCATCCACGTGGTGGCCGCTGTACAGAGCACTTGGCACGTGGGGGGAGTTCAATTGTGATAGAGACTGAGCTGAACTGAATGGATTAGGCTGGTGGTCTTGATGGTAAATTATAGCTTTTTAGCTTCTGTGATTTTAAATTCAACTAACTCATTGAGGCCAGACTGAAGAAGGGCACGTAGCTGTTGGCATGGTGTTTAGACTGCTCAGAA
Source organism: Miniopterus natalensis (assembly GCF_054644295.1). Lineage (NCBI taxonomy): Eukaryota > Metazoa > Chordata > Mammalia > Chiroptera > Miniopteridae > Miniopterus > Miniopterus natalensis. The sequence goes on along the minus strand of NC_142087.1, from coordinate 67,146,008 downwards.
CACTGGTTCTAGTGCTCTTATTGTTACGATTATGAGGATAATTATTATATTATTCTAGAGGAAGGGAGAACACGAGTTAAGAGACTTTCTGAAGCAGCTGACTCACTGCTTATTCATTTAAGGGGATGTGTTGCCAGGAACCAAAGCATCAAAGATCATGTTGTGACACATCTGAAGTTTAAGATTGTGATGGATCTGGGAAGTGCCTCTTAAGCTTTGTTCCCAGACCATCTGCATGAGAATCTTGCTTAATATGCAGATTCCTGGGCCCTTGTCCTAGACATATGGAATCAGAATTGCTTGGTGTTCCTAGCAATCTGCATTTTAAAAATTTTCCAAGTGACTTTGATGCACACTAAATTTATAAAGTAGTTTAGGCAGGGGCTTGGGCATGGGGACATTTAGCCTACGTAGCAGTCCTTAGTGTCTTTCCCATGAGGATGTAGAGTCTACTTCTGTGTTTTAAATGCATTGACTACTCTTCGTGTGGTGAGGCTGCCTGGTCCAAACACAGATTCATGTGCTTAATTTTGCTTATGAATTGCAGGGATTTCTTTTTACAATTTAATTTCTTGGTAATTATGTAAAATATTTACATAGTATAAAGTTAAGACTTCAAAACAAGGTATAATCATATAAGTCTTACTTTTATTTCTATTATTCCACCCTATTTCCTCCTTCTACATAGGTAACTAATTTTCTGTATTTTTATGGTTTGTCTCCCCATTTTTTTAAATAGAAGATTTATGCACACACACACACTCTGATGTGTGTGTGTGTGTGTGTGTGTGTGTGTACCATAGTCTTTTAACCTAGATATTATTGATGTTTGGGCTGGATAATTCTTTGGTGTGAGGGCCATCCTTTGTATTATAGGATATTTAGCAGTATACCTGGCCTTTACCCACTAGATGCTGGTAATATCTGCTCAGGTGTGACAATTGAAAATGTCTCTAGAAGTTGCCAAATATCTCCTGAGGGCCAAAATCACATCTGATTGAGAATCACTGGTTTGTACATATATGTACATTTACCAATATGGTCATTTATATATACATTTCTTTCTCCCATTCCTTAATACAGTAACAAACTATCCCTATTTTCTTCATCTTATTTTTCCACTCAACAAAATATATCCTGGGGATTACTCCTGAGTATTATGTAGAGATATTCCCCCTTCCTTTTCACAGCTGTATAGTACTCCATTGTCCCATTTTGTTTCCTACATCTTAGCCTTCTTCCAGATTTTATACACATGCATACAGAACAGGTTCAAATCATTTGGTCTAGCACTATGAGAGTTTCAGGTGCCCAAGTGATGAGGAAAATTGGGAAACAAATTTAAAAAACAGAATAATTTATCTTCCTCTTGACCCCACCTATCAACACTTTCTTAAGCTCCAGAACAAGTTTCTCTCTCTCTTACCCATCAATGACTGCTTTAAAAAAATTTTTTTTTTAAATTCTTAAAGCTCAAAGTTGTTCATATCTAAAAAAAGTACATTTTTGTCATCATTTTAATTATCATCACTGTTTTATCATTATTGGGTCTATTTCTGGTATGTCCAGTGCCAATTTCCAAATGGGTAGATTTGAACATGTAGGCTGCCCAATGATTTATCCATTTTATGCAGTACATTTATATTTTATCTTCAGATTTGGGGGGATTTAAAAAAAATCTTACTGTACCAAAGAGAGGGCTCTGTCCACGACAGTGGCCCTCAATTCATGTCACCAATTGTGATGACTAAGTAATGAATCCAAGTTACGACTTGGGATTAAACCTAGAAACTTAGAATCCCCCATCATTGCTATCGAATAGCAAATAAAAATGTAGATTTCCTCTGAAGATCAGCAGGTGCAAAAAAAAAAAAAAAAGTTACAGGATATGAATTGGGACAAGGAGCTCTCTTGGTGTTGAAATGACTCTCAGAACAGGATTCTGGGGCCAGCCGCGCGGAGCCCCAGCTGGGCCAGAGGAAATTAGGCCTCAGCTCCCACCAAAGGAAGACACAGAGGAGCCCTGGGCTTGGAGTGATGATGGGCCAACTCTTTCTGTGTCACAGAAGCCATGGAGCACGCACCCTGCTCCCTCTGACAAGTGAGAAGTCCAGGCGCAGATGAATTATTTTGACACTGTTATCATACAGACCAGCTCGGTACATTTACTCAACGCTGAATATTAAAACCTACTTATTTTCTCTCTTAGTTCATATGCTGTCTCCCTTCCCCTCCTGCCCTGTCCCCATAACACATTACCTTATGAGAGCTGAAACTTCAGGAAATTCTTTATTTCCATATGAATATCACATTCTGCAGTTTGGAAAAGTACTAAGGTATAAAATGTACCCCATTCTGACACGGCCCCCAGGGGAGTTAGAGGAGGTCTTGTTGAGGGGGGGGGAGTGTGTGCTCAGTTGGCAGAAAGGAGAACATGCAATAAGGAGTGTGATCTTTCCTGTTTTTAAAAGGAAATATTTTGTCAGAACGAGGCATGCAGCCTACTAGCTCAGAAATTTAGGATATCATTTTCCCAGTGGCCCCCGAATTATTTCATCAGAGCCTTTCCCTATCTAATTAATGAAACCCGCCTCTCTGAACCCTTTCCTACAGAACTGCAAATTTTTAACATCTGTTTTTAAGTGTCCCTCATCTACAAACAATGGGCCAACGATAACACGCTCAAGAGCAAAACCCCAAACATGACTTCGTAGGATGGAAAAGTGGGAGAGGTTCCTAGGGGGCAGTTGAAACGTCACCTCGAACAAGTCATTTGCTCTTCAGTAATCTTCCTCTCTCTTATCTCCCTGTCCTTAGGCTCCAGACGAACCTCACCAGTTTTTCGCTTGTCTTTAATCATAGGAATAGCATGTAGCCTGTTCTCCCGTCTCCTTGCCGCTCCCACCCTCTGTCATTAGAAGGTTCCCTCTGTTCTCATTTCCTCTCTTACTTCATTGTGAGCAGCTGGGCTCTGCGCTTACAGCAAATTAGCTGTAAAATAAAGCAGCCTTTCTCCCCTTTTTCTTTTTTTCCAGGGTGCTGCCGGAGAAAAAGGTGGTTAGAGAAATTCTCCTACAATAAACAAGTGTTGACAAGGATCCAATAAGCAGAAGCAAGCAGCCTGTCGGGGGCTCCCTCACCTGAGGACCCCCCCTTGTGGCCCGGATCCCCCTGGGGTCCCTTGTGCATTGCTCCCGCTGCAGCCTCCCAACTTCTTTCGCAGAGGCATTTTCCCCTCAGTTTTTGATTTTCACAGGCATTCACCAAATGAAGTCCCGGTTGAAATGTACGTTCTTTAAAATATTGAAATCCATCTGCAATCTTAACGCTGTTGGCCGCACTTTCTGTAGATGTTTAAAAATGCAACAGCCATTGTCCCAGCCATGCATCAATTTAAAGAGGCGGCAGCCACCAAAACTGCGTGGTCCCGAGGGGAAAATTCGTTCTAAAGATAAGGAAATAGAAATAAGTTGGATGAGCGAGCCAGGCCTGGGTAACGCCTCAGCGGCTGCTCTCAGACATCTGAGCCTCCACGGCCCCGAGGTGGGCTTTGGTGCTTTGTGCCATGGTCTGCAGATCCTCAGCGGCCGTCTCTCCTAAAGGTGCCGAGTGACCACACACTAGGCCTCTTTGTAAGGTCAAGTAAAATCCTCTGCGCTGGGTTTCAAGCACATGGACAAGGTGCTGCTAATCATTGCAACTTGGCCTCTCTCCTGGTGGCACTGAAATCTAACATTTTATCACTTGTCTCTCTATCTCTGGCCACCTAGCACAGGCTCAACTCAAGGTGGGTGAGCTGAAAGAACACTTCAGCGGAGGGATGAGTGGTCACCTTACTCCTTGCTGGACGACACTTCATCACTATACTCAGTGTTTTTCAAACGTTTTATTAACCAGTGGAAAAAATTGTGGTTTTCGCAAGTAATACATTACTTGGCATGTAAGCATGCAAAGCAGCAAAAGGAACATTTGAGTAACTGTAAATTATTCTGTAACTTAGAAATTTATGCAACTTTAATTTTAAACTTAATTTATTTTAAAGGCATTCAAAGGGAATTCTGAAGTATTTTGGCTGACCACAAAAAATTGAAGTTGGGAATTAAGGGTGACCGTTGCCACATTATAACAGCTTCATGTCCCAGTTCTATTCTGTTTATTTATGATTGTTGTTTTGGTTACAGGGCATGGAGACAATTCTGATTTAGACATTTAGGTACAGGGAAATGGTAAGATCTTTTTCTTTTTATTAAATTTACCTCGCAACCTCAGAACATTCTCTATTTCCAAGGAGATAGCTGCAGAAGCAGGGTTCCAAAGTTGGCCTAAAACCAAGTTAACCTGATACTTCAAGGTTATAGTTAGTGGTACCAGATTTGTTCATGTCACTTGAGTATTTTACATTATGGTTCAATAGTGGTTAAACATTTAGAATGTCATTTGGATCAAATGTTTGCAGGATCCCCGAAGCACCAGGTGTATACTCCAGGGTGAAGAACATGGGGTGGAAACTATTGCTTGAGGGTGTTTCCAGGGAGACCGTGGGCAGCACCAGCAGCTTCTCGGGAGCAGAGCCACCAAAACTGGTGAGACAGGAGTCACATGTGCCTCCTTAAGAGCCATGAACACTCTGGAAGGGGTCCATCTCCTACTTTGGGATTGTTGAAACAACTTTTCCATCCTGATTTTTGTTTATGGTAGAATTTCTCTAGACGGTGCCATGCAAGTTGAGGATGCTGGAGAGAGGAGCCTGGAAGCCTTTCCTGATTCTCAGGGTCCTAGAGCTGTGCGGTGCAATGCGGTAGTCATTAGCCACATGAGGCCGCAAACTTAACTTCTCACCATTTACGAAAATTACATAAAATTAAAAACTCATTCCTGCCTTCTCACTAGAGGCATTTCACGTACTCCATAGGCACGTGCGGCTATTAGATACCATATCAGACAGCACAGATTTAAGACAATTTTATCATCGCAGAAAGTCCTGCTGAGCAGCTCTGCTCTAGAATGAGACCCACCTCTCAGTCTGGTGGTCATTTTGAGGTTGCTCTTGAAAGCAGCTTGTCAACCAACATAGCGTCATCTTTCCAGTCAACACAACATCTCTACACTGAATGGGAACTATTGAAATGAAAGATAAGATGAGGGAGAAAGTCTCCAGGGATATTTTCTGACCCACACTCTATTCCTTGTTCTCAATGGCCCATTAGAATGAGAGAGAGTAAAATGAGGCTTATATTTGGGAATTTCCTTGAAGGATCCTAAAGGGAAAACCTGGTGATTAAGAGAAAGAACTCTGGAGCCAGGCCACAGGTCCTGAATCCACACTGTCACTTATAAGCTATGTCACCTTGGAGAAGTAACCTCTCTGTGACTGTTTTCTCTTTCAGGATAATAATAATAATAATAATAATAATAATAATAGTGCCTACCTCACCAGATCAGTGTGGGAATTAAATGAGATATTGTACAGTGCATAACACCTAGTAAGTATTTGATGTATCTTAGCTAGTTTTATTGCTAGCACAACCTGCTCAAATTAGAAATTACATTATGGAAGTAATTCTTTGAATAACAAATTCAAAGATATGAAACACGAGAAAACTGATTTTAAAAAAATCTCCCAGACAAGAGCACAGTAGTAAAACTGTGCGCTGAGAGGAGGGTGTCTGGCGAGGATTAGGGGCCACTGATTATCACAAAATGCCTCATTCTTGAGTTTCTTTAATTCATCTCTCTAAGGGCTGGAGGCTGTCTTCAAGCGATGCTTTAAATAAGAGAATTGTCTGAGTTCTTGCTTAGCTGGGAAAGTCTGTAATTGTCACACCTGAATGACAACTTGGATGAACATTAAATTCCTGAGCCCTAAATCATTCTTTTCAAACCTGGACATAATTTGCACCATGGTTTTCTGACATTCAGCGTTTGAGAGCAATGCGCCTGATTTTAGCCCTCTGTTGGGGATATCTTACCTTTGTGTGCTCCTAGGATTAGGAGGCAAGGACTCAAGTGCAGGCAGCTTCCTTGGGAGGTGAAAATAGGGGAGCGAACAGGCAAGGCAGGGCAGAAAGGCAGCTGCTGGCGGGCGCGTTGTTGAGAGCGTGTATCAAGCCAGATCCCGCGCTGCACCCCTGGAGCTTGATCATGTGGCATTAATTCTGGACGTCTGTCCAAATCACATTTCTCAAAGGTCCCCTCTCAGAGAAGGGAGGGAGCCAGGGCATGGAGTCACCAGATCCTGCCTGTCACTGACTGAACACAGCTCCCGGTGGGCACCAGTTTCTCAGCACTGCAGGCGCCTGCCAGAGGCTCCGGGAAAGGCCTGGTGAGAAGAACCCAGAGCTGGCAGTCGGAAGCCAGGCTGTCTACACCGAGGTGGTCAGGAGGGGGGCGCCCGGGGGGTGACCCGCAGTGTCTGCTTGAGGGATGCTTGTGTGGGGATGCTCTCTTGTGTGCAGATACTTGATGCTTGAATAATTGATGGATGGATTGATTGTAATTCCACATTTTTTCCTCTGTTCTTTTCTGTCCCTTTCACTTTCTCCGAATCTCACTTTCTCTTAGTTTTTCTCATTTTCTCATCTCTCTCTCATGCTCTCTTTATTTTTTTTCCTTTTTTTCTTTAATTTTGCTCGCATTTGCTCCTGTAGCATGCAGACTTGGCCCTGAAAACCTCTCCTAAGTTTTATCTTTGCTTATCTCTTTGGCACTGGTAGTTTTCTCTTGGTCTTCTGGAATAGCCACACTTCCTAAGTTTTAGTTATGTGTTCTGTCCTGTGTGTCATATTCTCTCTCATCATTTTTGTCTCTGTTCTTTCCTTTGCATTAAGAATCAATTTTCTGGCCCCCCTGGGCATGGCTCAGCAGTTGAGCATCCACCTGTGATCCAGGTGATGGAGATTCATGTCCCAGTCGGGGCACATGCCTGGGTTGCGGACTCAATCCCCAGTCGGGGGCGTGCAGGAGGCAGCTGATCAATGACGACTCTCTTATCATTGATGTTTCTATCTCCCTTCCTCTCTCTGAAATCAATAAAGATATATTTTTTTTAAAAAGAATCAATTCTCTGGTTTGTCCTTCACATTGCTGATTTTATTTTTTGACAGTGTCAGATCTACCTTTTACTGTCTCTAAATTAGATTTTATTTTGTCATAGGAAACTTAGTTTTCTTGCAATTCTTCCTAATGGTGTCCAGCTCAATTTTCATGTCAATCTATTCTGGATTTCTACTGCTGTTTCATAGAGACCGTGACTTCTCCCATTCTATTGAGGATATTGAAGATTTTTCTAAAAATATCTTGTCCTTCTAGTAAATCATTTTCATATTTTCTTTTCCTCTTAGTCTTAGGATAATGTCCATTTCTTTTAATCTTCAGTTATTTTCTATCATCTGTTTATATTATTTTTCTTTTTACTTAACTTCAAAGAAGGCTAAATCAACCCAGATGACCATTTGTCAAATAAAAATGTGCGTGGCTTTCTCCCTGATTCTATTTGCTGTCCTCTGTTGGCTGGAATGGCAGTAGGAGGGCAGGTTGATGTTTGTAAGTCTCAGCCCTGGCTCCACTGTGGAGCTGGCCTTCATCTAGTGAGGCTTGACTGGGCCAAAGAGAGATCATCCCTGCCCAGTGCCTAGTCCTCTTGTACTGTGAACCCATGAGAGGGGGAAACCTAGACTTGCAAACATGTGCAGAGACCAACACTATTTGTGTTCCCACCATTGTCCATATTCTGTTACTTGTAAAAACTATGCTTTTCAGAATGCAGTTTGCACCATGGGTTCCACCTACTTCCATACATACATGTATATTTAAATATTTAGTCTCTCCATGGATGTAGAAATATGAAGAATGATGGGAATAACTGAGTCGTATGTAGTAATTAAGAACTCAAATTCCAGAGCCAGGCTGCCTGTGTACAAATCCCAGTGTGCCATTTATTAGCTCCAAGACCCTGATAAGGTTACTTAACTTTTCTCTGCCTCTGTTTCCTCAATTGTGGTGGGGATAATAATGAAGTACCTACTTCACTGGATTGTTGTGGATATTAAATACATTAACATACATGAAGTGTTTGGCAGAGGGCCTGCCACATAGTAACTGCTCAATAAATGTTAGCTCAGATTCTTACCTCGCAGAGCACCACCTGTGTGATGGGAGAAACGGCCACCACGTTTCTGGTGTGAGTGGGTAGAAATGAGGGAGAAGGTAGTGAGGGAGAAACAAGGATTTTATAATTGACTCTTGGTTGATTGGTCAAGAATGGGGAATCTAGAACCTAGCTGCCTGAGGTCAGACCTGGTGAGACTGCTCTAGGTCATGATACAAAGTGTGCTAAGCATGGTAGCCATGAATGGTTTTCCCACCTCAAGTTCCATTCGCCTTGTGATCAGTAGAAATCCAAAACTCGTAGAATTAGAATTCTGACTCCAGGTCATCGGCTGAACTTAATTTTTGGTTTTGTGGTGAGTTTTGATTTTTTTATCCTGCTGATCTGGCAAATTGCTCATATCCTTCCTGTTTAAAGCAACAAAGGAGAGGCACTGGGAGGCATGGGGTGGCCTGGCGGCTGCCCTCACTCATGCAGTGTGAGAGGGAAGGGAGGTCACCCTGAGCCTTCTCAGTTTGGGAGTATGGGACACTGACCGTATGGCCACATGGGTAATGGGATGAGATGCTAACACGAGTTCAGAATGGGCACTGGTGCTACGCCTTAATTCTACTTGAGTAAGGGGGAATTGTTCCTTGGCTGGTTTATAAAGTGTTCAGGAGAGTATCTGGCAAATAGGAAGTGCTGGAAGTGTTTGAACCAAACAACCTTATGAGGCAGGTATAATTATTAAACTTACATTTTACAGATGCTGAACATAAGGTAATATAATTTGTCTAAGGTCACACATGTAGTAGTGGGTTTTCTACTAGGTCTGACCTCAGGCAGCTTGGTTCTAGATTCCCCATTCTTGACCGTTTGACAATTGCAACACTTGACAGTCATTTGGAATTTTGCCATGGGCCTCACTGAGACCACGTTGCTCATCTCCAAATGGAAAACCAATTAGGAGAGCTGATTCTGTCCCCATCAAGCAAGGTTTGCCAGATAACCTTCTCAAGTCTTAATGCTACTCTTGACAGTGTCATCTTCTAAACCGAAAACACCGACTCTCCGTTTCTCCCAGGCATCCTTGCATGCTTGGTGTTCACCGGAGCCAAATAAAAGGTGAATGTTGGACAAGCATCTCTGTAAAGGTCCATGAGGTACCTGAGATGATATATATGTAAATATATACATATTTCCTTAATATATAGGTGGATGCCTTCCTTCTTTAGGTATCATTAATATTCTGAGCACCTTAAATCATTTTTTTTAACTTGGGTAGAGAAGAGGTTTTGTGTGTGGAATTTAACTGAGCTTTAGCCACTCTCTCCCCACTCGTGAAGCGTAGCTGCACCGCCATTCGATGCTTATGTAGGTAAAACGCCAGCACGGGTCAGAGAGGCCTGTCTGTGGAGACATCTGCTCCCTGAAGCCCCGTGAGTAATAGCCTGGCCACGGCGTGAGTGGGAGAAACAGCTGCTCAGCACGCAGAACCGGACTGCTGTGCAGGCAGAAGCAGGCCACGGGGGGAGGGAGCAGGCCGGCGACAATGGGGCTGCAGGCGGCCAGAGGCAGCGTTCTAGCAACAGCTTCTCCTCTGCCTCTCTCCTTCCCTAATCGGAGCAGGATGCACGCTGCGATAGGTGAGATAGCACGCAGGCAGATTGGCCACCAGATGGTACAATCTTCTATTTAAGAAATATTTGAAAGGGCAACAAAATACAGCAGGAACCATCCGATAGTCCACATGGCTAATGCAAAATTAGCCAAAATGATGGCGGCGGCGGCAGTGGGGTGCTGTGGGGTGAGATGTGAGAGAGGCTAAGGGGAGGCCCGCTCTGTGATGGCCCGCGGGGCAGGTGTCAGTGGAGCCTGAGGGGCTTCTCCGTCATTGCACTGTGGTGCTTTCACGTGCTTCTAGGAACCCCACTCTGTCGCCTGTGTTTGAGGACTTCCAGGGCCAAGGTGATGGAGCGGCCACGGCGACCCAGCCTGGCCTGAGTCTCATGAGCCAGGGAGGTCTCCTGTGTTCTCACTTGGCTTGTCATTACTGTCCTGTGGCTCTGGATCTGTCGAGTGGCCTTTCCTTACTGAGGTTCCATTACAGCATTATTCGTCCAGGACTCCACGCATTGCCATCAGCATCATCGTGGCTGTTGTTATCTGACCTTTTATTTTGTTCCAGATACTATGCTAAATACACTATCTATTCATAGTTAATACACATCGAGTGGTTACTACATATCAGGCCTATGTTGCAATGACTTACATATATTGTCTTATTTGATCCCTACAACAAAATAATGAGGCAAACACCATTATTATTATTTTAATTTTACACACTGGGAAAAGGAGACCTAGAGGCCCTAAAAGCTTGCCCAAAGTTACATGGTTATTAAGAGGGAAAATTTGTCGCCCTGGCCGGTGCGGCTCAGTTGGTGGGGTGTTGTCTCTTGCACCAAAAGGTTGCCTGTTTGATTTCCGATCGGGGGCATGCAGAGGCAGCCGATCGATGCTTTGTTCTCATATCAAAGTTTCACTCTCTCTCTCTTTTCCTTTCCTCTCTCTCTAAAAATAAAAAAATTAAAAAAAATTTTTAAAAAAGAGGAAACATTTTTCTACTCCAGTCAATGCTTTTAAATGCTATGCTCCACGGCCTCTGATGTACATTTTCTATTTTCATCTTTGTGACCACCCTATGAAGAGGTTGTCATCATTCCTAATACTTAGAGAGTTGGAGGAATTCCCTGGGGTCTCATGTCTAAGATTCAAGCCTGTCTTACTCCACAGGGGGTGACTGGCCACCATGCTAGCCCGTCTCTTCTCTACCAGCTTCTCTAGCTCCTCTCTTACCCTGACTAGCTTCCTCAGCTTCCATGCCTGAAACCTCAGGGACATATTAACGATATCTTTAGTTACTCTACAAGTTTTATTTCTTCCTCTTTTTGGGTGTCCCTCTCCTTGTTCCTTCCTTCTCTATCCCTATTGCTATCAATCAGTCCAAAAGACGTGTCTTGTCACTCACAGTATTATTAAAATCTTTGCCACGTGTCTTCTCTCAAATAGCATGTTCCCCTGCATTGTGTCATGACTTCTGGGCATGAGCCTCAGAGACACACGCTGTCACCCTACAGTCTAGACGTAGGTGAATTATAGGTTGGCTTCTCTATTAACTAGCCCCTAAAACTACTAAAGAAGAGATACCTGTGTGTCTATATGTGTACTTACATTCACCTCAGTGTAAAAATGTAGAGCCTGGTATGTTTTCCACCGAAGTACACATATTAAGATGAAATCACAGGTAGAGACGGCTGTCATCATTTTTGTAATGGGCTCCAAGGAGACAGCTGCTGTCTTTAGGGGCGAGCCATCCCTCCTGATGGACTCTTCTCTTTGACCATCAAGGAGGGAATGTTGGGCACTTGGATGTTTAAGTTTTGGGATGCAGCGAGGTTTCACTGTTCATAGAGGATGTCTTCTTGCTAATTACAGCAAACAATGGGACAGAAAAGGGGTTGACTAACCCACTGACCTTGCATCGTAAGAGCAGAAAGAAATAAAAACTGAACAGACCCCTGTGTTTTTCATCCCCCCGAGGGCTCTGTCTGTTCTCAGGCCTGGGACTCTTTCTGCTTTCCCCTCTGGAGGGTTCCTGTATGTAGCATCTCTGTGTTAATTAACTCAGCATGTGGCACATAAAGGCCTGACAGCAGATAGCTAATGTTTTGGATGTGCACACAGTTTAAGGATTAGCTCAGTTCCAAAGGACAACTTAACGTTGCCACAGTACAGTTGACACTTGGTGATCCGAGGCAAATTCTGGGTTCTGGGCAATCTTCCCTCTGCCACGATCATGCATGTGGGCCCCCCGTCCTCACTCTTAGCTCTTAGATATTCAGATAAAACAAACCAATTTTAATATATTGATTCAACCTAGATAAAATCAGGAAGATACATCTTGCAATTGCCAATGAAAACCACCACCACCAACAACCACCTCCTGCAATACATTGGGTTGTCTTTGCCTATGCTTGTTTCTCTGACACTGAGAATTTCGTAAAATATATTAAAAATATATTAATATATAAAAAAAAAACCCTTAGAAGGCAGTTTCGCATATTAGGTAGCCCCAAAGCCAAATTCCTTAGGATAAGTGTGTGGTGAGAACATATCGTGGTATAGAAAGCCTTTGGCTTGATTTCCAGCATTTTTGAGTATTGAGCAATGTCAACTCTGCAAAATGGCAGCCCACAGGCCACATCTGGCCCTTTGACATGCTTAATTTTTGTGTGTGTAGTGCTTTTAAAAAGTTATAATTGAAAATGTGGGAAGCTTTTTTTTTTTAATTTGCATTTCTGGGTTTCCTTGCTCTAGACCTGAGTTTGTTTCTTCACGGCAAAAACTGACAGGAGCCAAGCAGCAACTGTCCCTCCATTAGGTGGGTAGGGAGCACATGCAGCACGGTGCTGACTTCAGCCTAAGCACACTATGTTTGAAATGCTGATTCCTGAACCCCAAATTTTGCTTCCTTGTTGTTCTGCCAACCCTGTTTGCTAAATATCTCCCTTAGTTCCTAAGAGTTTCTTGTCTATTTTTCTTAAGGTAGGCTGTGAAATAGGACAAACTGGGCGGAGTTGGGCAGGGCCCATCTTAGACTTACTTTTTTTTTTTTTTAATATATTTTTATTGATTTCAGAGAGAAAGGGAGAGGGAGAGAGAGATAGAAACATCATTGATGAGTGTGTCATTGATCGACTACCTCCTGCACATCCCATGCTGGGGATCGAGCCCACAACCCGGGCATGTGCCCTGACCTGGAATCGAATCACGATCTCCTGGATCCTAGATCAGTGCTCAACCACTGAGCCAAGCCAGGCCGGGCTAGACTCACTTTTTATTTAGCTTTTACAAAGTAGAGTTTTCATTAATATTGACCAATTGCCCTGAAATCACCTGGTGAGTTCCTTTTTAAAAAATCAAAGCAAATATGCAAATATAAAATATGTGGAAAGGCTGGCAAATTTAGCCATTTGGCATGGCATTTAAAAATGGATATAGAAACATTTTTAATGTACTCTTTCAAATGTCATGACAGCTGTCCAAATTTGTAAATTTAAAATATATTTTATGTTATCACATACATTTGCTATACACTCTATCAAATATATGACTAATATGTGAAAACAAATATGTTTGCCACCCAGCTGACTCATGCTCCTTGGGATAGTGGAGACTCCTTGAAGGATCAACAAAAGCCCTTTGTGGCTGGAAAGAGGGGCCCCAAAGCTAGAATTTTTTTTCTCCCCAAGGGATTTGTTCATGGATCAGCTTCTATTTCCTTTGAGATGAAAGGCACATACCACACAGTGCCACAGAATCATCAAGGTACAGATGAAAAAGCACAGGTCTTATCTTAAAGACATGGGTATAGTTATTTAAATCATTCATTCATGCACACATTCATTCATTCATTCATTCATTCATTCATTCACCTATTCATTCACTCAATGAATATTTATGGAACGCTTACTATGTGGTGCCTATTACCATGTTAGATGTTGTGAAAGGATATATATCTGAACAAAACTTCTGATTTTTAAGGAGCTGTGTTAGTTATCTAGGGCTGCCATAACAAAGTACCACAGATTGGGTGGCTTTAAAAACAGAAATTTATTGTCTCACATTTCTGGAGCCTGGAAGTTGAGTATTAAGGTGTCATCTGGGTTGGTTCCTTGTGAGTACTGTGAGGGAAGGATCTGTCCCAGGCCCCTCTCCTGGGCTTGTAGATGGCCATCTCCTCTCTGGGTCCTCATGCCATCTTCCCTCTGTCTGTGTCAGTGTCCAAGTTTCCTCTTCCTATATGTACACCAGTCATATTGGATTAGGACCCACTTCAATTACCTCATTTTACCTTAATCATCTCTGTGAAGGCCCTATCTCCAAAATTCTGATGTACTGGGGGTTAGCCTTCAACATGAATTTCTTACAGGGGTGAGGGAATAATTCAGTCCACAACAGGAGTTTATAAGATAACTATTTCTCTTCCATTCTGCTTATTGGTCCTGCTGCTTTCACTAGCAAGGGGGCCTGTCTTTGACTATTGCTAATAGCCACTCCATTTATTCCTAAACAATACTGGCTTAGACAATTTCAGAAGTTAGTAAGATGACAATAAACTGAGATTGACTCGTAGACACCAAATTTCAGTAACTGGACATGGAATGGAAATACAAATGAAAGGGTCCAGATTTGGGGTCTAGCTGTGTGTCAGCTCATGGCCAGGAGTAGAAATAAAAGGTCTCCATGGTGTTTTCTAGTAAAATAGGCTGCCATGAGATGTGGGTGAATGGAGAAGAACAAGCCAGTCAGGATAAGCCAGAAGAAAGTTCCAAAAAGTTGAAATATGGGGAACATAAAGGCAGTAACATGACCCATGTAACTCATCTCATATACGGACAAAGGGAGAAAGAACCAAAGAAGAGAGAGAGAGATCTGGGACTAAGAAGTGGAGTCTGTGGGGAATGTGTGACCAGGTACAGGTGGGATGCTACACTGTTGACAGGACTTGGCTAATACCTTCAGACAAGCTCATGCTGGAGCCAGAAGGAAGCTTTGTGGGGCCCTGCTCTGTGGCAGAACTGAGGTGAAGGCATCGCCTTCTTTACCTGTTTTTCAGGAACTTTCTCCTCTCCTGGCCTTTTCCCTCCAGCATCTTTCTTGTTTCACTTTTCTGGTGTCTCAGCGGACATAGGGTAAAATGAGAGCTGAGAAAAATCTTCATCTCTCTCAACAGTATATGGAACGCCCATAGGTTGAAATGCTTCCAAATGCAAAGGAATTAATGGTAAGCACTGGAGCTCGTAGGTTGGTCCGTGGGTTCCTCTCCAGCATACTCTCAGATCGCACCATTGATGAAGCCATTGTAACTTCATTTAGGTGGAAGGCGGGCTCTGCCCCCTGCTCTCTAGCAGCCTTCCTCAAACTTTAACCACTGGGCTAATCACTGGGATATTGTTAAAATGCGATTCTTATTCTGAGGGTCTTGGGCGAGCCCAGGCTGGTCCACTTACATTTTCAGTAGCAAAAGTCCATGGGTTGATGGAGTCCAAGGAGACTCAAGGAGAGCCTTGTCCCGTCATTCAGGAACTTGAGACTCAGTGAGGTTCCCAGGTAAAGAAGAGGAGATACCCCCTGGGCTCCTGCCATCACCTTAACTTTCCCTAGCTCCTGTACTCATTAATAAGGGCTAGAGAGAAAAAAAAAATAACAATAAGGTTCTTAATTGGATGCCTGAAAGAGATACTGCATTTCCACTGATTAAGGCAATTAAAGGTGCAGACGCTGCTGCTCAAAAGCTGACATCTTCAGGTGTCTCATAACAAAAATTAATACCACTGCTAGCTGTGCCACCAAGTCATGCTGTAAAGTAAATTAATTACTGCAACCAAACTAATAATAACGGTGTAGGCAGAGTCGTAGCAATCTTGTGGCTTGCCATTGGAGACTGAGCAGGGACTTTTGCCTCTCTGCTACCCATGAGCGCAACCCAGCAATTGCTGACTGTAACATTTCTATTGTATGGTTTATGCTAAATATGCATATCTTAATTGCATTAGTCAAAATAATTAGCTAATATATTTTTGCATAATGACGAGGTAAGCAAATATCACCATAGCTCAGTGGTTCTTGCATGAGTAAATTTGGAAAATTAATAGACTCCCAATTTCCTAATTATCTGTCTTTTATTCCATGCTCAAACAAAGAAATGCTACTGCACACTCCTGGGTGTCTTGTAATTTAGTTTGCACCTTGAAAATTTTAAAGCACCTGTGTTTGTTCCCCGCCCCCCCTTTTGCAGGAAAGTGATAGAAAAATACAGCTTCTCCCCTTTATCACCCTTAAATTGAAATGTAAAGGAAACAGCAAATCAATACAGCTTAATTCCTATAAGTAAGTGGGGCCTTGAGTTACAAGGCATTCGTAATGCATTAAGAAGTCATTATGAAGTTGAGACAGTGGTCAAAATTCTTTCCAACGTGACGGTGCACAGCAGGGGTCTGAGTTCTACATGCATGGTGACATTTCTTCCCACTGTCCTTCCCCTGGAGTCTAGCAATCTTCTCATTTGCATCTCTGATGACTTCCCAGTTTAAACTTAGCTGTTTTTCATTTCTTCACACCTACACTGCATTGTACCTTTCTTGCCACTAAACATAACAGTCTCCTCCGAGGATTGTGTGGCTGTTGAAGAGAAAAGCTCACAGTTTTGATTAAAATGCTGGGTGGACCCCAGCTGGATTCCTTTGGGTCCCAGGTAATTTCTTTGGGCTTGTGATTATGAACCAGGCTAATACGCTGAGCTCCCCTACAGAGCATCATGATTTAACAGAACCTGGCCATTCCTGCCGGAGGTGTCAGCTCTTCCTCATTTTTCATGAGAAAGCATATCCTTAGCATGCTAATCTAATGCATAAAGAAAACAGGAACCTGCCCAAGAGGACATTTGAGCAATATGCTAATGTCATCTAAAGAGCTTACAAGCATTCTTGCCTGTGTCTTCTGATGGCAGGTTTCAGGCCACCACTTAAGAGGAAGAGTGTGCTGGGGCCTGAAGCCCACCGCATCTGGATGAGACCCTCATGCCAAGTGCTAAGCCACCAGTCTAACAAGAGGCAAGTCGTTTAGGGGAGAAAGCAGCTGGGTGAGGATTTCCCTTAAGTTTCCGATGAGTCTTTAGATTTTGAGTGGCTTATGGGAAAGCCATCTGCGACCTG
Organism: Miniopterus natalensis; assembly: GCF_054644295.1. Classification (NCBI taxonomy): domain Eukaryota; kingdom Metazoa; phylum Chordata; class Mammalia; order Chiroptera; family Miniopteridae; genus Miniopterus; species Miniopterus natalensis. Next base: position 67,129,142 of record NC_142087.1, on the reverse strand, counting down.
ATAAGAAAGGAAATCTTCATTGATGTCACTTTGTCTCTAAATAAGCTCTGATTGGATCAGTTCTCTCAGCAGGTGCAGTACTTGTCAGGATTTCCGCCTGAGACCACTCGGGCTGCCTGTCAGCACACGCCGTCCAGGTACCTGGAGCAGGTAGGAGCTGCAGGCTGCGGCGTCCTCAGGCATTCACTTCCACACTCGCCTGCCAATCGCCAGGAACTATAAAAGGGAATGTAGGTAAAATTTGTTTTACTTTGTACATTTGAGTATAACAGGCTTTGATTAAGATGAGGAAAGAGATGAAGACATGTTAAATGGTGTGTGGAAGACCATGAAGAAGCAACATCCAATTTTATAGGACGATAGCTGGTACAAGGAGAATACACATGAAAGCCAAACTTGCAGTGTAGGCCTTGGCCGGTGGGGAAGGGAAAGCCGTTCATTGTCAACCATGCACCAAATTACCCTAAAGGCAGTTGAAAACAGGAGGCCAAAGGAAAGAGAGAGCTGGAAATGAAGGCTTGGAAGAAAAATTACTGATGGAAGAGAAAGAAAGGCCACAGAGGATATTCGGAGAGGAACCCCCCAATTCCCAAGATGGTAATGTAATGAGAGGAAAGTAATTAGGAGTTAGACCAGAGGATGGAAGAACATAACCAAAGCTGAAATTAGCCAGTACGTGGATGAAGAGAAATGGGGACGAGAGGAGAGAGGGCCCGAGGGGTGAAGGGAATAGTAGCTGTACAATCCTCATGCTACACGGCTCAGCTTCCTGTGGCTTCTGACATGAGAGGTCGTGCCTGTATCTGAGTTATGGAGATCCTTTCATCTGGGCTAAAGCTCGAGGGTGAAAGAAATCGGATTTCCTACCCTTTACTCTTTTTTGTTTTGTTTTGTTAATCTTCACCCAAGGGTATTTTTTCCATTGATTTTTAGAGAGTGAAAGGGAGGGAGGGTGGGGAAGAGACAGAGAGGGGGGAGAGAAACATCGATGTGAGAGAGGCACATCAGTTGGTTGCCTCTCGCACGTACCCTGGCCGGAGCAGGGCATCGAGCTTGCAACCGAGGTACTTGCCCTTTACCAGGAATCGAACCTGAAACCCTTCTTTGGTGTGCAGGCTGATGCTCTAACCACTGAGAACACCAGCCAGGGCTCCCACCCTTTTCTTAGTTCCCCAGATTCCTCAGGTGAGGCAACAACGTCTTGCGTAATAATAGTCAGGTATTTCCCTCCCCCACCCCCCACAGGAATAAGAAACATCACATAGGTGAAGGTGGGATCTCAGAGCAGAAGATCAGTTTAGAGAGGGAACGGGCCAGGTCACATGTGACCTTTTCGTCACAATCTGAGGAGTTTGAACTGAATTCTGAGGGTAGCTGACAGTCAGGAAAGGGCTTAAAGCAGCATGAAGCATACGGTCAGCAAGCCAGCTGGAGGAAGCCCTCAGTTATGAACAGCTAACCTTCACGTGGGAGGTGCAAGAGTGCTGAAGGCATATTTTTGGCCTTCAAAGAGCTGATATTCTTCAGTTACGTGAATAACTGAGTAATATTTTTAAAAATCCCCAAATAATAGATTAATAATAAAGAAACCATGTCAGAGGAGAAGTAGGACATGATTGACAGGCGGATTCCAGCTACTCAAAGTGTGGTCCATGGATCAGCAGCCTTGACTTCACCTAGGAACTTGTCAGAATGCAGGCGCTCAGGCCTCCCCTCATATTGACCTGAATCGGAATTTGAAAAATAACAAGATCTCCAGGTGATCTACCCGAGGTCTTGCCTAAGAAGACTTGCAAAAATAGCAAGTGCAAAGCCTTCGGTGTAAACACAGAGTTGATGAAGAGAGTATGTTTTGTTCAAGGGGTTGCTTTCATTGTCTATGATGCTTTGGGGCATTTACGAAGGCACAGGACAGGTCCCCTATAAAGGTGTGCAGCAGATAAAAGGGAGGAGCTCTCAGATTCTCCAGGCACTGCCCCTGTAGGAATTGGGGGAAGAGGGAGGAGAACCCTGGATTCCCTGGGATGAGGGGAGTTGTATTACAATTTCGACAAGCTTGTTCCTGCGCAGCTGGGTTGGAGGAACAGTTTCTATCTCCTGTACTATTTGAACCCAGGAAGCTTTGGGAAAAGCGGAATGATAGGAAATGAGGGAGATGAAATTCCTTAGGCACAGTTCTGTGCTGCACACTCCACTCAAGTAATTTTACAAAGATACAAGCGAACTAGACTATTTCTAGAGCGGCCAGATCCACCTTTCACGAGCATGGCTGTAGTGAAATGTTGGGTTCTCCCACCTTGCCCGCCTTTTCCTCCAGCCAGTGACTTTGCTCAAAGGGGTCCCTCTACATATAACAGCCCTTGTTACCCCATCCTTCATACCGTCCCTAAATTTCCACTCAGGCTTTGAACCTCAGCTTACACCTCATATCTCCTTGATGGCAAAATTAGACACTTTGCTCTCTGTTGTCCCATGGTAACTCATCCATTGCTCGGTCTTAGTCCTTACTGTGCCATAATTGAGAGTTATTGTGTGTGCTTCATGCTAGACTCTAAGTTACTCAATACAAATAACGTATCTCATTCATGTATTTCCAGCCTCTATCATTATATTGTGGACATAATAGATGCTTAATAAATATGAATTTAATGAAAAAAATAAATAAGTGAACCTATGAATCAATAAATGAGGAATGAATGAAATCAGATGATAGAGGCCTGAAGTGCCAGGTGAGAGTAACTGGAATTCATTGTGCAGCGGTTGAGAGGAAAATGCAGTCGTAGGGTGTGAGATGCACTGATTTAATTCACATGTTAAAGAGCAAAACTAGAAGAAAGAAAAAGAGAAAACGTTCACAGAGAAAACAGAAATCCAGCGAGAAACACAGCCACAAAAATCTGCAAACTCATTTGTCATAAAAATGCCTCAGCTCTGCATCTGGAGATTTGGGCAGTTACAGGCGACAGGAATATGTTACACTTTCTTTTTTACATCCCCGTTGGCAGACTCTCTGGTAACCTCAGTCGATGACAAAAATCATTAAGTAAGGGTGGCCTTACATTGAAGATTACCTGTGTCCTGATGATCGATGGGTGTGATTTCAGATTGCTGTGCATTTCCTCTATTATTTCCAGGATTATTCTTACTTAAGGTATCAGACACATGAAGTGTACCCAACAGAGGTACCACGGTATGGAATGCTAACCAGTGGTGTGTGTTGGCTCCTATGCCAGCTCCTGTGGGACAGGCCTTTTCTTTGTTGGTTTTACAGGCAGAGCCTTCAAACTGCTTCTGCTTCTTTCATTCATCGGTGTTGCAGAGCTCTTGGGAAAGTCAATGTACACATTGAACAGACTTTACATTGTCTTGGTTTGACTTTGAGCTGGCCTTCCAAGTGTTTATTACAGTACAATTATTAGAGCAAGGAATAAAGTCAGGGTCTTTCATTATCAGTTCCAAATTTGGGGAAACATGCTGTGAATTTGACAAAGGGGTCTGTCTGGGGGAATCTTGGAGAGCTCTCAAGGCAGCATTCCTAACACAGGACCTCAGTTCCCGTTGCACTGGATATGGGATTCTTAATTCAGGTCCCAATGTTTTCAGAATGTGATACTGGGCTGTTAAACAGCTGCTGTGTTTAACCACAGATGTGAGTGCATTTTATAGATGGGATTCCTGTGTGTTATGTGTGTGTGTGCGCCAATAAACAAACATGTATATATTTAAAACCAATATTGACACAGTGTTAAGACTGAAATCTTTGCAGTTAAATCAGGAAATTCCAAAGTTACATTTCCTATAACAGTATTATTTTCATCTCTTGCACATACTGTATTTTGAGCCACAGCCATTTAACTTTGAAAACACCTGGGAACGGATCACCACAGGCCTAAGCTGGACAATGTAAAGCACTTTCAGGAATTATCTGATTTCCGGGGTGTTTTAATTATACATCTTAGCTTCACGTTAACAAATCGAAGTTCAATTTAGAAAGGTGAAAGAGAAACAAATAAAGGAATCAGGAAAGATGTTTTAATTTATGAGTCAAAAACAAGACACATCTCGTTTTATTCTCTGGTTAATAATCTTTATCCAAATGGGAGCTGAAAATGCAGAGGAAATGTTCCTCGTCTTCAGCTCAACTCTTATTGTTTCAGCCTTCTACACTCAAAAATAGGAAACCATTTTTCTTCAAAATTGGCTTCCATTCCCTTCCTTAATGAGGACTACAATCTTGCCAAATTTGAAGTTCACAGCTTCAGTCATTTTTGAATTGCAGAAGCACAGATAAAACATTTTGATATTTTTTTATGATGGAAAATAGGCAGTTTTCCCTATCTAGGTGTATGGCAATATTCTCAGATAGAGCACATCTAAGTTTAGACTTGAATGAGTTCCACGGTGTCGAAAGTGCCGGATAACTAACACAAGTGGCTTTTGTTTCATTACTGTGTGTTGTCTTCTGGCTACCCTTCCATTGGGTTTCCTTTTATGGCTGTTTTCTGGTTGGCATGCTTTGTCAACAGGTGTTGATGGCCCGTCACGGTCTGGAACTTAGTTATCCGAGTTTTAACTTGGTGCCCCCCACGTTTTCACTTTTAATCTTACTGCTTATTAGGTTTCTGCCTTCTTTTATTCTGCTTCCAAAATCTTCTGAGAGTTGCCAGATAATAAGAGACAAATTGTGCAAATTAAATGTCAGGAAGTGGTGCATTAGTAAGTGAGCTTTTTGCCATCCATGGTACAGCCGATTCCCTCCTCTCTGAGCCAAATACTTCTCCAAATTGAAATAGGCTTCGTGAATTTCTTTTTTTTTTTTTAAGTTAAAGTATGACAGCTGCTTATTTTTATTTTTGTTCATCTGGTGAAACCAGAAGGGGCCCAAAGAAGTCATTAATGTCCACTGTGTGGGGGCTCTAGGAAATGCGTGGAGGGGAGAATGCATGAACAGTATTGTCCACCATATGCAGACTAGAAACATCCTTATGTTCAGGGTCCATGGGTAAGAGAGGGAGTGTGTTATAATTAACTGTATAGTACATATGGTGGGCTAGAAAGTTTACTCCTTGGAGACTAGTTTAGTTATAAAATCAAACAAACAATGAAAACAGAGTCAATTAACAATGGCTCTCTCAAATGCTGTTATGTAGTGCCTGTGTATCATGTGGAAGCCCCTGGGGTCAGGAAACACAGGTACCCACTTTTCTGGACAGACTGTATCAGATGAAGTTAACAAAGCCAGTTCATAAGAGCGAGGGAGAGAGAGAGACAGAGGAGGGGAGAAAGGGAGGGAGAGAGAGAGAGGTTTATTTGTCACTGAATGCCCTCACTGTGGCTTCATGAAGGACTAAAACGTCTGTAAGAGAGTCCTTTTCTCAGAGCCCATTTTACAATGGTCATCTGAGAGTCATCTGCCAATATTGCCCTTCATCCACCCACTGGATGACCAAGAACTGGGTTAGAACTCCAAAATCTGCTCCCTGTGGCTGCATTTTCAGGTCAGGCAGCTATGAGTCTCGCAGACTGAATCTTTGCTAGAAGAAGATTGCTCCGATTGGTAGCTTGTGTATGCAGGACAGTGAATATTTTAAACTCGATTAATCCGACCATCCTCTCGAATCTGGACAGGCCTCCATGCTTCTAGATCATGCCCCCTGCCAAGAGAGAAGGGAGGCCAGACCTGGCAACTGCAGCAGCAAATCTGGTTTTGAAGAGCAGTTTAGCAAGACGGCCTTTGATCACGTTCTTTCGCTTCTGATGCCTTCCAGACAACCCTGAGGGCCCCGTGGATGTTAATAGGAGTATCTGCAAAATGTAGACTTCCCTTTTGCATTAATTGTGATACTATTCATAGTCACATATGATCACATCAGTAGCTTGCTCAAGACCCTTAATGGCTCCCTCTGTCCTTTAGGATAAAGTTACAACTGTTAACAAGCTTATATGCCCCTTCTCTTATTTTTCACCTTCATCTTTCTTTTTTTTTAAAAAAAAAAAATTATTGAATTTATTGGAGTGACATTGGTTAAAAAAATTATATAGGTTTCAGGTGTTCAATTCTATAATTCATCATCTGCGTGTTGCACTGTGTGTTCACCACCCAAAGTCAAGCCTCCTTCCATCACCGTATTTCCCCCCTTTACTCTCTTCTGCCTCCCCTGCTCCATTTCCCTCTGGTGACCACCTACTGTCACCTGTCTATGAAGTTTGTTTGTTTGTTTGCTTAATCCCCTCACCTTTTTCATCCAACCCACTACTTATTCCTTCTAGCATATTCTTCATTTCTGACTGTTTCTTTTTTTATGGTTTCTATTTCCTTTTTAATGTTTGCTATCTCTTTGTTGAAGTTCTCACTAAATTCCTTGGGCATCCTTATAATGATTTATTTGAACTCTGTATCTGGTAGTTCGCCTCCATTTCATTTAGCTCTTTTTCAGGAGATTTCTTCTGTTCCTTCTTCTGGAACATTTTTTTTTTTTTGTCTTCAAATTTTGACTTCCTCTTTGTGTTTTTATTAGGTAGATCTGTTATGACTCTTTCTTGGTAGGGTGGTCTTATGTGCTAGGTGCCCTGTGGAACCCAGCGGCATAGTCTCCTTCGTCACCGAATGTGAGTGCTCCAGGGCTGTCCCTTGTAGGGGTTATGTGGGTCCTCCTGTTGTGAGTCTTGATTGCTATCGCTAGTTCGTGTGTGAGACGACCCTCAGCCTGCCTGACTGTGAGGACTGACCCTGACCTCAGTGTACAAGCTGCTGTGCAAGTGTTGACCACGTGAAGTAGAATTTGCCTCAGCTGGGTTGGGTGCTTGCCAAGATCTCCCACTTGTGAGAGACTGGATCCTGCTCTGATGTTGTCTGAAGCTGGCCACTGGGTGTGTTGATCCTGGGGCCTCTTGGGAGGGACTCTGGTGCAGGCCAATGTCAGATGCTGCCTGTGACTGGCCCTGGGCAACCTATTTGGAGCAGTCTTGATGTGGCTTCTTCTCTTAAACCTTGGTTATAGGACATCCATTCAGCTAGTCTTCGGTTGTTTGCTCAGGTCGAATGCTCCATATTTTCTTGTAATTCCACTCCACCCTCATCTTTCTTTATTCGTGTTGCACACGAGGCATTAACCCCTACTGATGTGCTTAGTGCCCAGAGATTCTTGGAAGCTTTCCGTGACCCGCTCTCCCCACATCATCATTCTCCTTCTCATTCCAGTCTTTTGAATTTGGTTAGGTGTCCTTGCTATGTTGTTACAGAGTCTTGAGTCGTTTTTTGCACTTCTCTTGTAATACTTACCATTGTTTTTTATTTGTTTGGTTGTCTACTCTTCCAGCTGGACAATAATAATCTCTTTGAGTTTAGGGACCACCATGCCTGTCTCCTTCCTCTCTGGAGCCCCTGACCTGGCACAATGCTTGGCACAGGGTAAGCACTCACTGAACATTTGTTAAGTGTTTGAGTGAATCGTTTTTATTACAAATATTAACATTTCTCTGTAGCTGTGGAGCACACATTTACTCAGTTGTCACCAAATTGGGACTAGCAACATCCTTCTGATGCCTTTGCTTGTTTTTAAAACAGAGGAAAAAAATTAACTTTCTGGGCCACATTTGCCCAGTTCCCCCTTTCTCATCCCCTCCTATGATGGATGTATAACTTGGGAAGATTCCCCAGGTGAAGAATATCCAGGGGGAAAATTGGACAGAAGACTGGCTAATGACCAGAGTGGATTTAACCCATATCTGAAGTCTCACTCGCAGTAACTGGTGAGGGTGACACTTCTCGAGTGTATGAACCAGCTGGTATTAGCAAAAGTGTGAAGATCTGCCGAGGGAGGCGGGGGAAGAGGAGGTTTGTGGGTGTGTTTCGAAGTCTGTTGGATGCAACTGGTTTCATCTCCTTTGTTCATCTGCTTCGGTGTCTGCGGTGACTTGAAAGGGTCGTTTTCTCCCCTCCCTAGCACTTTCGGCGAAGTCTGCCGGTGCCGTGTCACTCACTGAGCTGTCAGCAGCGTTAAACGCTGCACGCTCCGCTTGCACCAGGAAATCCTCTCCTAAGGGACAATGCAAGATGCAGAGCCTGCTTCTACCTGGAGCTCAACTCCAGGGAGACAGAGGCCGAGAGAGGGTCGAAGAAACAGGGGGAGAAATAACACGGAGAAGAGACAGACAAGAAAGAATCGGAGAGAGGGGAGGGGACTGAACCACACACCAAGGGAGGGAGGGACTGAATGTCATGCACTGCGAACTGGAGAGAATGAGAGTGGGAGGAGAGAGAAAGGGGAGACAGGGAGAGGGGAAACCAAGCTGAGGGAGAGACTTGAGGACTGGAGGACAGGAAAGGAAGACAAAGGGAAGGGGAGAGGAGAGGAGGGAGAAAGGCTGCTCCGGGAAGACGCAGTCTATTTCTTTAACCCGCCACATATTCTGATGTCAGGGATCGCCTATATGTGCATAAGGTCTTATCAGCAAACCAAATCCGGGAAGACGTGAGGGAAAGAGACTGAGGCACTGACTCACAACTCCTCCGAGCAGTTCTATGCATTGAGGCAAGAAGGCAAGCGAAAAAGCGATTAAAAAACAACTTTCAGAACTCTCTGAAAAAGTTTACATACAAGTCTAGTTTGTTGGTTGATTGGTTGGTTTTGGTGGTGGTGTTTTTTTTGTAATTTTTATTTTTTGCAACAATTTCTCTACTGAAACGTTAACTATGGAGTGATTTCATGTATTAAATCCGGATTTCTCAAAGTTGTACCAGTGGGGATCATTCCCTCTAGAAGAATTTCATGTTCTCTTTTAAAGAACTTGTCTGTGTTGTGTCTGGCTCATCTTGGCATTGTTCAGACACAGTTGTGGGATGTACTAGGCAAGGCAGTTTGGGTCACAGGGGGGAGAAACCCACTTAAGTTAAAAGGGAACCAAGTAATAAGGATGACATTAGTACTAATCCTGCTGTAGGTGTTAGAGCTACCCCTTGTTGGGCTCTTGCTATGGGCCAGGAACAATGTGAAGCCCTTTAAATGCATTGTTTCATTTTATCCTCAGAGTAGCCCCACGGGGTAAGTACATTTAATGGCCGAGGAACAGAGGTGCAGAGAAGTGAAGTTTTCCAAGATTTGAACCCAAGCAGCAAGGTTGGGCTTCATTTGATACAGATAACAACAGCTGAATGGGCATATATGTTCTCATGGAAAACAAACTGACCATTTCCTCTGCAAGGCAGTTAAATTTAGAAACAATAGATTCAATATCGGTCAGCTTCTTCTTACTGTTCCCAGTTCCCAGGGCTTTGAATAGTTTTGTAGACATTAGAAAGATATCACCATACATCTATCCTGACTTACGGAAAAATTCAAGTATCTTGGAAGCCCGCTCAGTCTGTCTGCTTTATCCAAACTGGCTTAAAGTACTGAGTTACTTTACATCTGAGTTGGCCAGTGGGACTAGAGACAGGGAAACCCTGGGCTTAACTAAATAAGGCATTGGATTCTCACTCTAGAGGCTGGAACTTGATTTCCAGGACAGCATTTTCCAAAGTGTGTTCCATTGAACATGAGTCTTATAAGATGTCACATGAAGAAACGTTCCAGGATCACATGTGTTTGGGAAATATTGGGTTAATCACATTTCGGTAGGTTTTTTTTACTGCAGAATTTCTTCTTAGAGACAGATGCATTTGTGTCATTCCAATAAGATTGTCCTTCCCCTTTATCCTGCCTACCCAAATCCACACATTGCCCACTTTTCCTTGGTTAGCTTATTTTAGTCATCACATACTGCCTGATTTCATTAGTTAATATTTGATGAATTCATATTTTACTTGTCCATCTAGATTGTGAGACCCTCACAACTAGGGGCTTAAACTTTATTATAGTTTAAGTTCAGCACTGTTATTTAGATAATAGGTACTCAATAAATATTTGTTTGCTGACACTTCAGCAAGTGAAAAAGCAATGTGTATTAGTTTATTTCTATCCTCATGCCCATCCCCAACCCCCTTCCAAGCAGTTCCTGGGACATCAATTTGGGTTAAAGCACAAATTGTTTATTTCAGAGGTAATCGCAAGAAGCCAAGGCAGAGAGTGGGGGATTGAGACTGAGAGTCAGGAAAACAAAACAAAAGGTACATTAATCAATGGGTTACAGCCACAGGCAACTGAGGCTCAATCCTGAGTCCCTGGTGGGGGACTCAATGACAGGTTATAGAATATACATCAGGGTTATACCACTGAGGAGACATGAATCTGGATTATTTTGTACCATCTTCTGGCCCTGATTGGGTGAGAATTGGTCCTGGGGTATTTCCAGCCTATGGGACAGTATGGCTGGAGCCCCCCCCCCTTCCCAGGTAGAGAGAGACACAGGAAGCCATCAGCATGCATTGAAACGCTACAGTTACCCCTGAGAACACAGGCAGGGAGCTAGTGATGACCTGTCACATTATCCAAGAACGGCAGCATTTAGCTGGCCTTCCATATTTCCAACAGTTAAGAAATACCTACTCATTCAGCCTTGTACCAACAAATGAGCTAACAAATTAACTTAGGTGTCCCCTGCTTTGAGAACCAGCTGCTACATTTCTCCCCACTGCCTCAGTGGAAAATTGTCCTGTCAACAATATCACAACATGATTTCTTTATCAAAGGTCATTTCCAATTATTCTGTAAAGAACTGATGCTTCAGGAGTTACCTGATCTTCATCTTTATTAAAAAATAGTTCATTTATATTTCATTATCATCATATCATGGCCTATCTGCCCATGAAGAGACATATATTAAAACCCGCAACTTTGCCTTAACCTCCTATTATTGCCCCGTCTTTTGTCCGTTTATCTACTGTTCTGGAGAAGATCATAGCTGGTTAGTTAAGTGCTCCATGAATGAATGAACACACAGAGATACAAGCAAACAGATGCTCGGGATCCTCCCTAACACTTCGGCTGACCTGAGCTTCTCATCCTAACAGCAGGAGATGATGGCCTCCACCAGAGAAGTCATAACCACTCTCAGCATAACTAGCTCCTAATGGCTGCTTGGTTATTAATCCCGATTGTGCTTCTTGCTGGATGCCCTGGACCCCGATTTCTACCTACTGCGGCTTCCATAAGGGCCAGGGCTGAAGCTCCTGTTCCATCTCGCCTTGACTTGTACTCTGAGGAAGAATCTACTTGTATCTTGGTTCTAGAAACATTTTGTGGTGGTTCTCTTATACCGCATGGCACTTACGAGTTGTCCTCCCAAGAATTAAGAATTTCTGGAGGCCCCAGACTGTGCCTTCCTCTCCGTCTCTCCCTTTCTCACCGTCTTCAGTACTGTGTCTGCCGTATTTAGATGTTCAGTGAATGTAATGGGTTGAACTGAGCTGGAATCTGAAGAAAAGCCTCCCGGTCCCTTTATCGGATGCAGAATTGGAGTGTGGAGTGGTTGTAGGTCTAGTGGGCTTTCTAGAAACGCCCCAGCTCCCTACTCTACACACATGCCAGCCGGGCCTAAAACTCCCAAGATTCAAGGCATTCATGTTGAAAGAAGCTTTTTGTAAAAAGTAGTTAAAAAACAAACAAACAAACCAGAGAGGAGGTAATGCTTTCATTTCTACCCATTAGTATGAGGCTGGACTATAGGCAATTGCTATTTTTAAGGTCACAAATGGTGGTTCCTACCCAATGGGTTGAGATGAATTTGTAGATTACAGGCATGGGAAGAATTAGGAAGTGGCAGTTGTGATATGGTAAGAGGAGAGCCAAGAACCCTGTTGTAAGGAGACAGGCTCCGGTAGGGTGTGTAGGAAGGGGCACGGGGAAATGATGTTAAATGGAGGGAGGAGGGTAGTAAAGATGAGTGGGTACACTGCGAAGTGAGTGTCCCTAACTCTGTAAGTTGCCACAAGCCACTCTGGCTCAGCAGGCCAGTGCTTTCAGAGGGGGGCTGCCCTAGATCATGCGGGCAGCTCAAGGTGTGACGCCAGGAAGGAGAGTGGCTCTTCTCAAACAAACACGGTATCTACAAGTCCCTACTCAACACAGATCATTTGGGGCCCCAATTAAATGCCTTTCTACCCATGAATATCTGCGACTTAGCATCATAAATCCAAACCAAAATCAGATTAGCAACACCCACACCTACCTCCTGCAGTCAACATGGGAGTGCCTTAAGAAGTCTTCAAGATAAAAGATCCCAAACTCTTCCATTAAAAAAAGTATAAAGTCCAACCAGAACCACAGAGTCGACTGACTACCCCAGTGAGTCAACACCCAACTGGCTGAGGCTTTCGCTTTCTAATACTAATGGGCAGTAATGTATGGGGACCTTCAGGTAACCTTTGGTCCATGTGGCTCTTATATATTCAAGGGCATGTTGTAATGAGATCCTGCTGAGCCAAAGAGGAAGAGTCAGCATTTAGTTAGGAACCAACAACGGTGCGTCCATTTAATGAAGTGCGGTGGGGGAAGGTAGAAGTGTGAATTATAGATTTAAATAGGGTAGTGGAGATAAGTGGAGAAATCGCAGTCTGTTTTTTCATTCATTCTAGGAAGCTGCAATATCCCAAGACGGCATCTATAAACCAAGATTTTTAAATGTTTCCCCTGGTAGCTTGCTCTTTCAAAAGACCATTAAGGATTTGCAGGGACTCGTCTGTTCTCCCTGGCACCTCCGCTGACAAGTGGAACTTTTCTATTTCATTGTAACCAAGAAACAGAAAACTGAGGTGTTCAGGGCCTTTTGATAATTCAGTAACACATATATTGATATACATGTATTACATTTAAAGGCTTAGGATAGTATAGCAGCAGCAGCAAAAAAAAAAAAGTGGCTTCTAGATTTAGCTCTAAAACTGACTAGGTGTGGAAACTCGGATCCAAATTCCTTAATTCTTGGAGCTTGGATTTTTCTCACCTGTACAATGACTACAGTGATCTTGAGTTCTATGACCCATCCAGTTATACTCTCCTATGATTCCAGATTAGGTGTCCACGGAATTATTTTCATTTCCAGAAAGACATCATTGTTTAATACGTGTGTTGTCACTTTGTGAATGAACATAAATGTTGACAAGGAAAATACTGACCAAGCAATAATCAAATAATTTTTCTTCTTGGCTTCCTGTATTTCTTATTTCTTCCCTCCATTGCTCTTCAAAATGCATGGAGGCCGATAGCAGGAATGTAGGAGTCCTGATACTTTAAAGCCATATCTATTTTTATTTTATGAAAATAAAAAATAAAAAGAGAAGAGGTAAATGAATAGGTTGGCATAAAGCAGCACAACAACAGAAAACATGGGCAGGTCTTTCTGGGGGGGAAGGGAGCCATGGTTCCAAAGGCTTTAACGAAGACTCTGAGAAGCATATATCCCCAAAGGAAGTTTCCCCCCTTAGAATGTCTAGAATCGTGTTAACTTTTTCTGTCTTTGTATTTCTCCCCTACACTCCGTCGGAATTGATTCAGAGAAAGGACTGCACCCAGAGTACATAATAAACATCTCCGGGAGAGGTGGGGAGGCCAGGCAGAGACAGGAAGGAGATGAAGGAAAATCAATTGCTCTGTGCTGACAACTTCTTCTTGTAATAACAGTATTCTGTCACATTGCATTAGCAGCACTTTGCAATTGTATGTGTTTTTGCTAACAGGCTGTAAAAGTGTAATCATATGAGCACTGAATGCATTGTATTAGTGGGGATGATTCAAGGGGAAGTGTGCTTTATTATACCAGTATGGTGCATAATGTGTTGCTTACTGAAGTGAGACTTATTTCAGAGCAAGAATATTTATTATTTATTTGTTTGTTTGTTGTGGCGTTGGTGCCTTCCAGGGAAGTGGCATGTTTCTGTTGGGGGGGAGGGGGGAGACTTTCTTCCCCCTATCTTTCTCTCCCCACTCTGCATAATGGAGCAGCATGGCCTGGAAATTGGGATAAAAAAATCACTTGGAGTAACAAATTCCCAGCCATCTGAGAAAGCAATGGCTCCGCGTGGGTTTCCAAACAGCATTTGTAAAGCTAATGGGATTGTTGCTGTGAAGCATCTTCTGCAACTGAAAGTTGAAGGAACAAAAGGGGAGGAATTTTGCAAATGTATGGGATGACTGTGCGTGGAGCAGAGACACCCCCAAACGATGTGCTGAGGAAAATGCAGCTGGAATCAGAGACAGGAAAAGGGGGCACGCAGGAGCCCTGATGAAAGATTGCTTTGCTTTAAAGGAATTTGCAGGAATTTGACTATTTCCACCTGGTGTGGGGAGCATTTGTGGCCTTTCTAGATAGAGCCCTTCCTGACTGCCTAGCTCTGAACTCTTGAAACACGGATAGTTCAGCCACTTAGTGGACACTGATTATACATTGAATTGTGGTGTGTGTGTGTGTGCCTGTGTGTGTATCAAGTGAGCATTGTCCCAAAAGGAGTTTTCCTTCCTGAACTTGAAGGCTACTGAAAAGCTGCTGCATTGGTGTTAATTATTTTTGAATAGTTTCCTTTCTGGTTAATACTAAAAAGCTCATCCTGGAAATAAATACCAGATAGATTACACAAAAAGCCGCCCCAGTTTTCTCTTTATGTGTTTCCAGTACATGCTTCATTTCCATGTGAGTTGGGATATGGAAAGTTTACTGTCTGAGAGCTGAGAAGGGGGAGAGAAACATGGATCATGTGCCCTTCGGGAAGATAATGCCCGTGTTCAGAAACGCCCAGCAGAGGAGTTTGCGGTTTCATGGGTGATTACTTCGTCTTTAACCGTGTTCTCTTTGGGCCCAGCGCTGCCTGAGGGGCAAGAGCCCACGGGAGCTGCTGGACCTCGGCTCCAGGGGCTCCAGTCCCCCGGAGGTCGCGGGTATGTGGCCGCCCTTCCATCCCCCCGGAGCGGGGTCTCGGCAGAGCGGAGCTGGAAGAGCAGCTGAGACAGCGGGCACGTCTGGAACGGCCTCTGCTAATGACAAACTGATAGTGTCTGGAAATAAGCTAATTTTTAATAAGCCTGCTTTGAAGGTATTATTTATGTTTCCCTAAACTAGAAACAACGGTATTTTAATAATCTACGTAGCACTTAATTATAATTCAGTTATCTGAGATGGAAGTGATTTCAGTGTCCTTAACGAATCTCCAGCATGAAATATGTAACTAATAAGAGATGACAGGTGGTCGTTATACTGTGAACCTCCCCATCTTTCATTAGCACTTGCTGCGATAAGTTAAATAAACCATCCTTCAGTGTGGGAAACTCCCTAGGAGGCCCTCAAGGGAAACGCAGGCGTTCAGCTCCCCAGGACCAGACAAATGGTGACATCTCTAGCATACAGACAAGGCTGCCAGAGGCAGCTGAGTGCTGTGTGAGTCCAGACCTGTAACAGTCCTCATCTAATTATCAAGGCTGGAAAGCTCAGGTTAGCACAAAGCAATGATGAGGTCAAGATCACGAGTTCTGTCCTGTGTGGGTTCACTTATACTTTAGGACTGATCCCCAAAAGTCATTCTTTTTAAGAGGGTAGGATTCTTCAAGAAGGTAAGAATGGATAGAAAATTTCAACTTCTTGACCACTATTGAAAAAAATAGCTTGAAAGAATTCTACACTGAATTGACTGGTAAAAGTCACTGATTTTATAAAGAAAGGATGTCATTTATGGGAGAATGTCTTTCAAGAATCTGATCCAGCATTTCCGGACCAGAGGATATAGACCAGCTCTTTTGGCAGCAGGAGTGATGTCTGCCGATGATTTTCTGTGCGCATAACCATCGATCCCACATTTCCTCGATCCCATTTGGGCTCCACTCACATCTTCATTGCAAACGTGAAGCCTGATTTGAGATTGAGAGGAAAAAATAGACATGAGGAACTCAGGAGAACTTCAAACACATGTGCCTTATATAAAGGCCTGTGGGGTTACTTGGTGTCTCAGGGCCTTGTCCCTGGAAATCACACTGGGTGGAATACCTGGATGACCTTAAAGCTTCATTATAAAGGGACAGTCTCTCTCAAAATCTAAAGGAAAACTGGAATGAAAATAAGGTCTAATGATCAGAAACCTGGACATGAGGTCAGTATTTTCCACGCCTTGACCAAGGGAGAAAGGCCACTGAAGTCTTAGGTCCTGGCTCTGATGACCAAGCCATAGCAAGGCCATGATGGAAGCAATGAGGTGGGAGAGTTTCCCTTCTCAGATCCCATTCAATCCTGGGATTGGATGAATCTGTGATACATAAAGTGCATTTGGAGAAAAACTTTTCACTTTTCTACTTTTCATCACCTGAATATTTTACTAACATTGTCTAGTTACTACCCACACATTTTAACATTTCTACTTGGTCCAGCCATGTTCCTGACCCTCTCGGTGCTGCATCGCTAAGAGCACTGCTAGTTCCTCTTTCACTGCTGCTTATCTGTTGCTGGATGCCTGTCCTTGCCCATCTTTCAAGGCACAGCACAAATAAAACATCACTGTTTCTCTAGGTTATTTGGTTTGTACTTGTCATCAGGGCCCTAAGTTAGGACACAATCTGTGTTCCTGTTACTTTTGTACAAGCCCTTTCCTGATTCATCTTTGCAACCCACACAGCTTCTTGCATATTTCAAATGTTAAAAAATTTTTTGAATGAATAAGTGATTTGGGATAAAGACTCATTTGGATCTATGAGAAATTTAATTCAAATTATAGAGATCCTGGGCATCTACTTAAATGATGGTGTTTACCTAAGCCCTTAAACGTATTTAATCTCTGAAGTTCCCTTCCAGATCTCTTCTCTCCAAATTGCCTTCGTTGACTCAACAAATGCTTTCTTTACAGTTACTGTAGAATATTTCAGATCAGTTTTTCTCCAGATAATAACAAAATATCAAAGAGTGTGAATTAATGAAAGTCTTACCTCTGTCAAACGCATGCTAAAGTCATGTAGGTTTTTCCTCTTAAATACAGTTGCCCTCCACTTGCATTGCCACGGTCTTTAATGCATTAAGGAATATCTATCTTTTCCCTGGTCTTCTACTCTAGCACCTTCATTGGCCTCCCAATAATTCAAACTATTCCCCCATTTGCTCACAAGGCTCAGCAACATTGCTTTTCAGTTCCTGGAACTCCTAAACAAAACAAAAGAATACCAAAAAAAAAAAAAAAAGAATTAAATCAAAACAAATCATTCCCTAAAACCTTGTGGAACTCCGACCATACTTTTTACTTCTCCATAACTTTTTATATGCATTTCCGCCATGGATCCGTGTTTCATGTCAACCTCCCCTCTAAATCACAGGTCCAGTGAGGGCAGAGAATGCTCTCTTTGCTCAGCACAGTATAGCCGGTCAAGGGAATGACTGGCTGCAGCTAACTTTTTGTTGATAGCATATAGATTCCATCCACGGGTCTTCGTTTTTTCTCTCTTGAGAGAAACTCAGTCTTCTTCCTCCTCTTGACAACGGTTGAGAGGTTGGGAAGCTGCCTTCATTCGCCACCACTTCTCTGTGCTCTCATGCATTTGCACCCATGTCTCTTCTTGCCGAGGTCCTCTTCGGTCCCTATATACGAAACTGCATTGCCTGCCTCCCAACCCCTGCTGCTCCCTCCCCCTGTGGCTGCTTCATAGCCTCTTCATAGCACTTACCACCTGCTCATATATCATCTAGTTTGCTTCCTTATTTTAAAAATTATTTATCTCCCCCCATTAGAACGCAATTTTTATGAAGGCAGGATATTTTTTTCTGTTGTGTTCACTGCTGTAACCCAAGTGCAGAGAACAGGATTGTTCAAGTAGCAAAACCCTCCCATCACTGTGTGAGAATCAGTCAGGGTCCTGGCAGGAAGAGATGGTGCACTCACACTGGGTATTTGGAAAGAGTTTAATCAAAGAGGTTTTTGCAAAAGCATGGGAAGGGTTTGGGGAAGCCAAGGAGGGATGTTGCAGTACCCTGGGGCTAGCAACATTGGGAGCCATTACCATCCCTAGGCCTGAAGGGAAAAGCAGAGGAGTGTCTGTGGGGAATCCAGAGAGAGAACCTAAATGGAGAGGACTTCTAACAAAACCTGTGACTTAGAGAGAGGCACCCAACCTACAGGAATGAAACAGGGCCAATACATACTCTGCCATCACCCCCTTCCCAACCTCTAATCTCCTGCCAGAACCTTCCATTGGCCAAACTGTCATTGCCAGGAAGCAAGGGAGCCTATTGACATAGTCCTCAAGGGTCAGCCTCCTAAGGCAAAGAGCCAGGTGGAAAAGAGTGGAGAGTGGATCTGGAGAGGCAAACAGATTATATCTGAAACATGTCTTAAAGCAAATGAGCTGTTGTCATGTGGTCACAAAGTTGCCCATAGGATTTGAGGAGCCCTGGTTAAATGGAGTAGAAAAGGAAGCTGCTGGGGTATGACTGAGAGAAAGAAAACCTAGAAGGGTGAAGTGATTGTCGAGAGTGGTGAGTGCAGGGAAGAAAGAAATCATCCTCTCTCAGAGAAGAAGATGAGTTTCTGAGAGTGGGAGTTAGATCTGGAGAGAGCTTCACCCATGAGCGAAGCTTGGTTTCAAGCTGGGATACTGATGGTCTCCATGCATTCTCCTGTGACTATTCCTTGGACATTAATGGCTGGAGAGGACATTCTATCCTGGTAGGAGGAGTCTTTAGGAAGCAGCACAAGCAATAGCACCCTGCACCCCAATATATTAGACGCAGCAATGCAAAAGCTGGGAGGTGTCTAGAAGAAGAACGTTGTTTATGGTGTGTATCTAGCAATGCCTCTCTCTCCCGTCTTTGAGGAGATTCAGGTTTGTTTGGGAGTGAACCTGTATGTCACACAAATCCAGAAGAGAATGAGACACATTTGGGCACTCTGATTCCTAGACTGAATGTGGCTTCTCAGAAACTTCCTTTACATTAGTATTCAAACCACTCTGAGAAGATTCCAAGATTGTGGGAGTGACAGGAGGGTTTGGCATCCAGGATTCTGGCTGTTGTTGACAGTTTTAAGCTGCAACCATGGGTGCCAGTCTGGTGCCCTGATTCGCTGCCTGCTGGGAGTGCCCTGCAGTGTCATCACCCTCCCCTCACCCTAGCCACCTGCCAGTTGGCATTCAGCAGTACACTGGGGTCAGAGTGGTCCACCTTCCTTCTGGGTGAAAGAAGAGGGCTGCGAAAAGTCCTGGGAGCCACCCCTAGTGCCAGACATGCAAACAAAACTGGCAGAGTGGAAACAAGCTGAAAACTAATGCAAATGTGGGTGTGTGAGACGGAGCACAGGAGGCCAGGGAAACGGTGCTCTTCATTTCTGCTTGGTTGAGGAGCCGCTGTTCTTTCTGAACCTCGGGCAGAGTGGCAGGAGCAGCTGTTTAGAAATGTCTCTACCAACCCCAGCATTCAAGTGGGGACTTGGGTGAAGGAGGGGGGTCCTAGAGTGGAAAGCTGCGTAGCATCCGTCAACAATCTGTGAGGCAAGGGAGAGCTTACGCTTCCTGTGATCAAAAGAAGGCAAGGGGAAGCAAACTCTGAGTAAGGAAGGAGTTTGTTTGGGGCACAGTGGCAATCACCCAGAATGGGGCTGAGGAAGGAGAGAGCTGGGGAAGACAGGAGGCCACTGTGATGTCACAGACAGCAGTGAGGTCCTCCACGTGGGAGAAGCCTGGAAAGCAGGTAGGAAGAGCCCCTTCTTAACTGTAAGATAAAGTCCCATCAGTGTGGCCCCCTGCATTTCCATGGCTTCCACCTGACTTCCATCTTAGCCGGTGACCCCTAAGTCATACTGATGGAAACATGATTTCCATCCCAGACCTCAGCCCTGAGATTTCAGACATAATTTTTTTTTTTTTTTAATTCAACAAGACATTAGCATCTGTGGCTTCTGGGCCATATGTAGTGTCTGTTTTCATGATGCATTGAATAGTTTTGATGATGATGATCCTGAGGGTAATATTTTGTTTCTTCTATGGGGCCAGAATATGTCAAACATTGAAGACACTTAATAAACATGCATTAAAGTTTTCCAGTAAAAAATTCCTCTAAGTGGGTCAAAATTCTGTACTGGGCTAATGGTTAAGCCCTCTCTTGGTCCCAGAGCCTAGCTTTTATACTTGAAGAAATGCAGAACTGAGTTTCCTGGAGCTGGGGACAAGGGACACAAACTTCTCATTGGTAAACGACTGCCTCTTACCCAGCCTCCATCATTCTCTTCTTTTTCTAACGTCCAGATACTTCCAATAAGGGTCAAATGATGGTCACGTTGCTATGGTTGTGAGGAGAGAAACTAGTACCACCACGCTATTTGACTTATGTCAGGCCATTCATATGATGTCTGTTTATTGAGTGTCCTTTGGAGGTATTATGAGAATAAAATAAGGTAATATATGTGATATGCTTAGAAAATTGCATGGAAAATTGTAAATGTTCACTATTACCAGCTGGTAGTAGCATAGTAGCGAGTAATGACCTATTCCGAAAGCTACTACTGTAGGTGCAGTAGAAGCTGTAGAAGTGTGTGCACTCGACATTTACACACCCATATGGACCTTAACATTCTGAGATATTCCAGCCTTGACCCTTATTCATGTTTCTGACTGATTTGGTTTATTTGAAGATATCCGTAGGCCAGTTGCTAATCTGGTTCTATACTCCAGAGAATCGAGCTTCTGCCTGCTTCTCCCAAAATAATAACATGAAGATCAGTTGTGCTGTATCTATGCAAGTGCCTTGGTAACTGTGGGGCTGCACAACTGGTAACTGCTGAGGGGTGTGGAAGCTGCCTGCTTTCACTTTTAAGCTCTTCCATTAATTGCTACTTCCTAAGTATCTAACTTTGCATATAGAACAAAAATGATTAGTGTCCTCTGAGCCCAATGAATGGTTGAGTCTTCCAGTCTTAAGTCAGCTGCTTTCCTTCCAGCCCAGGAAGTCTCCCATGACCCATGAGTACCTTTGGCATCTTCCTTGAAGTCCTTTAATAACATCCTTACTATATATTTTTAAATTATGAAAACCACAGAGTACGTAATTCCATCCTTAACTATCCCCCCCCCCCCAAAAAAAAGGTCTAGTCTATTATAAATGAAGATGTTTTATTTAAATACCAAAGTCTTCTGAAGTTGGATTCTGGAAAGTCAAGTCTGTGCTAGCAACAGAGTCCTGTATGCAGCGTCGTCAAATGAAGTGATCACCAATTCCATACGTAAGAGGAAATCAATCAGCTTTAGCCTGTGCTACTTGGAAAATTAAAGAAAAGGGGGCCTTCAACTTGGTTTGTTTGAGAATTATCTATTTCTGACATCATTCGATGCTCTCTAGACCTGAGCTTCAACGCTATTGAGTTTTTCCCGCCAGCTCTGAAACTTGAACACATTCATTCATTTGGAATTTTTCCCCTATTTGATTTAAATATTTGTCCCAGCCTGAGAAATTGCATGCCAACTTCCTGCCAGGAGCACCTTTCCACAGCTGTGTTATAAATATCTGGGAAAATATAGAGGAAGATTAAATCGAAGATCGAAATACCATTTCTCCCAGTGCCAAGGCAGTCCTAGTAGGTTCAGATAATAATATCTCACATTTACTATTTAGATCTTGAGCTCAATGAGCTAGGAGTGGATCCAACATTTTATACCTTCCACGGGGCTGATGGCATTTAAAGACTTGGATGGCTACTGAGTGATAACACCTATTATTCAATTAGATTATTCTGTATGATAAAGTATCGTGGGTTTTTTTTATAACTTCATTGTTGGATCACACATAGGTGACTGGTAAATATGCTTTTAATATCTAACATATTTTTGTCATCTGAATTTTATAAGCCACGAAGTGACGATGATTCTGCCCAAGGGTTCCTGTTTTGCAGACAACAAAATTGTTTTGATTTTATGAGTAAGCAGTTAGAGTGATCAATCTGTATGAGTTTTTTTGGGTATGGCCCTGAGAGGGGATTCCATGATAGGCAAGTGAGGAAGATCATGAGTTCAGGGACCTGAGCTGGTTCTCCTGGAGGTGGGCAGAGTGCACCCTGTGGAGGCTTAAGCACCCTTCCCATCCCCTGGGAGAGTGGGTGAGGAGGAGAGTGTGAGCCCTGCTGAAGAGGTAAAACAGCCCGAGTGGGAAAATGATAGCAGCTTAGTCTCTTTCATTTTTCCAGCTTTTGATTAGGGCCAGTCTTGTGTAGGGAAGAAAGCAAAACTGGCTTGTTAAGGATGTTTGTTTATGGTGAGACCAGAACCACACTCCAACTCTACTGACTTCTTCTAGACTTGAGTGATTTCTACCATACGCTACTGCCTGGTAGATTGGCCTCACCATTTACCAGAGAAAATGAGCAGATATAATTCCAAAATGTTTTTAAGATGAAACGAATCTTTTGCCTAATCATATAAACCAACTCTTCCAAAGAAACGCATTCATTCATTCATTCATTCATTCATTCATTCATCCATCCATTCATTCATTCAATGTGTGTTTATTGAGCATTTGCCATATGGTAGTCACTGCTCTGGATATTGGGAAATAGCTTTGAACATAAACAATTCAAGTCCCCACCCTTGTGGAGATTACATTCTGGCTGAAAAACATAAATAATAAATAAGGAGGCAAATATGTAAATGAAATGATTTCACAAAGAAGATTATAAAAAAAATAAAACAGTAATGGAATTAAGAGGGTGGGAAGTAGTAAATGCATATAATAGTGTGTGGGGAGTGGGGAATAATTTAGGGGTTTCCATTAATAATAACCAAGTGTTATCTTCTAGCAAGTGTCTATTAAGAAGATCTAGTGGGGGGGAAAAAGCCATTTAAAGAAAAACAGTAAGCTCAGGAGATAGAAACATCAATAAAGAAACAAAAAGGTATCTTTCCAGAATACTAAGTACTACTTTTCTAGTATTTTAAAAAATTACTTTTATTATAGAAGTAGCACATTTACTGAAAATAATTAAACCACATAGAAGACCATGAACAAGAAAATAAAATTACCATGATAAAACCACTCTTAAAATTTTGATATTTATCATTTAGTTTTTATGCTTGTGAAGATGTGATTTTTACATATGCTGTTTTGAAACTGACTTTTATGAACTAGCAGCATATCGTGAACATCTTTCCGCCATTTATTAGCCAACTCAGAGTATTGAGAAAGATAATAATAGGTAAAGTGGTGAACTATTATTTTAATTTGTATTTATTTTTTTACTGGTGAGTCTGATTCTTCTTGATATTTTAAAACTGGCTTCTAATATTTCTTCTTTAAGATTCATGTTTTTTGCTAATTTTTAAAATTGAAGTGCTCATTTCTTTCTTTCTGACTGACTTACCAGACCTCTTTGTGTAGCCATTTATTTGCATACCTACCATGTGCCAGGCACTGTTGTAGGATCTAGGGATACATTAATGAGCAAAAAAATATTCTCTCTCTCTTGTTTTAAAAACAACAACAACAACAGTCTTTCTTAGTTTATTCTTTGTTCTTTGATTTTTGTCAGTAGACTTTTTTGGAGGTCAAACGTATCCTTACTTTTTTTAGGACTTTTTTTTTTTAAATATATCTTTATTGATTTTAGAGAAAAGAAAAGAGAGGGAGAGAGAGAGACAGAAACATCAATGATGAGAGAGTCATTGATCGAGCCTGCAACCCGGGCATGTGCCCTGACCGGGTATCGAACCCTGATTGCCTGGATCCCAGGTCGACGCTCAACCGCTGAGCCACGCCCGGCTGGGCCGTATCCTCACTTTTTTATATGATTTCAACTTGTAGTGTCATATTTAGAAAGCCCTTCCCAACTTCAAGATTATAAAAACCAGTCACCGTATTTTCATTGCCTATTAATTGAATAATTTATCACTTCTCCACAGATTTGAAATGCCATCTTTATCATACACTAAATTCTTATGTAGATATAGGGCTGCTTTGGGATTTTCTGCTTGATTTCACCGATGTGCCTGCGTTGGCACCAATGTCAAATTATTGTTAAGTATTGTGACTTTGTAACTCATTCGGATATTTGCTAAGGAAAACACCAGTTTACCTCTGTTCTTTTTCAAAAACATTTTTGCATGTTTACCAGAATTTTATCAAGCTCCAAAAAGAAATTTCGTTGGATTTTCAAGAGGACTGAGTTACATTTACAGGTTAATTTGCAGAGAATCTCTACAACATTAGGCATTCTTACTATAAGAATGCAACTTTTTTGTATTCAACTTATATGACCCCCAGCGAAGTTTAATAGTTTTCATTTAAAAAGTTCCTACATAGTTTGGTTTGGTTCATTTTGTTCCTAGATATTTTGTATCTTTGGTTCTGACTACAAATAGGATCATATTTTACCAATTTTTTTTTTAACACGTCATAATTGTTCAGTAGGGAAGCTGCTGGTATGGTTTTTGGGTTATTATAGCCTTCTTAACTGTATAGCTTACAAGCAGCCACAATTCAAAATACTTAATCAGTCGTGCAGTCTGGGAGCCAACCAATCAGCACAGATACTGGTGTGAATGCTTGTGCAGATTTTCCCTGGCATCGCAGCTGAACACTCACCCAGATGTCAGTTCTAATACTTTTTCAGATAAATCTTCTTTTCCCAGTATCTTTTGTAGGTAAGCAACCATAGCATCCATAATTCCTGGCTGTTTTTCTTCCTCCTTTATGATATTTTGTTTTCATGTTTAATTGCATTAACTAGACTTGCAGAATAATTTAAAATAGAAGTGGTGATGATGGAAATCCTTGTATTGCCCCTGATTTTATTGGAAATATTGATCAGGGATAGATACTTCTAGAAATAATATTAAGGAAATATCTATTCTATTCCATTTTACTAATAGCTTTTATAAAAATTAGTAAGTGATAGTAAAGTTTATCAATTACTATACTTCTATCCTCTATCAAGATGGTCATATGGATGATCTCCTTTGTCTTATTATATGATCATATATGAATCCATTTCCAAGTTGAACCAATATATGCATCAACCCTACTTCGTCATGATGCATAACCTTTGTGTTAACATATCTGAATTTAATTGATTAATGTTTATTTAGTATTTTGTATCTAATAAGCATAAGTGTGCTTAGTTACTTTTTTTTTTCTTGTGCTTTGGCAAGTTTTGGTAAAAAGATTATCTTCATTTTGTAATGTGAATTGATATGCTTCCATCCTTTTATTTGGAAAATTTAAATGATACGGGGATTTTGTGTTTTGTTTCTTGAAGGTAGTTAGAATTCCCCCCCTCCGCCCCCCAGGCAATATTATGGGCTGTTCATGGGCTTTTCAATTGTTTTAACAATTGTTTTTACAATTGTTTTTAATATATTTGTTTTGTAATCTTTATTTAAAAAAAGTGTTCCTCTTTGTCCCATTTAATATTTTGCTTTGAATACTGCTTCTGTGATATTGATATTGCAATCTCTGAATTATATATTTTTTGTATTGCCTGATCTATCTGTATCCAGACTTTTTATTTTATTTTAATTTTTGTGAAGTGTTTTTTTTTTTGGATGGCATGGAGAAAGATTTTATTCTGACACATTTTACTGCCTGCTTAAGGAAGCATTTTCTCTTATGAAAGACCTTTTTTGTTTTGCAAAATATTTTATATTAATGTGTATTACTAGACAGATAGATGTGGAGGTTGCTGAGATTTTCCCAAATGACTGCATTTGTTTCTAGGACAGATGTAAATAAAAGTGGCAAGTTGCATGAATTATGCTGAGATGAGGTGTATGATAGACTTGGTCTTGGGCAGGTGTGGTAGGCAGCCTCCAATACACCAGTACCAATGCCCACCTTCTGGAAGTCACACCCTATGTAACCCCCATCCCAAGAGTGAGGGCCGAACCAAAGGATGGTTTCTGATCCACAGAATGTGGTAATAATGATGGGAAGTTACTTCTGAGATCTGGTTATAAAGGAAATGTGGCTTCTGTCTTGCATGTCCCCACTTGTTCTGCTGGCTGGCTTCGTGGAAAAGCAGCTGCTATACTATGAGCTTCACCGAGAGGTCCACATGGACAGCACATGAGGAATTTATCCTGCCAGCAACTGCTTGAGGTGAGCTAGAGGCAGATTCTCCCCAGGTAAGCCTCAGTAGGGACCACGCAGCTGGGCGGTGCCTGGATTTCAGACCTGTGAAGACTCTGAACCAGAGGCACCCTGCTAAGCCCGGCCTGGATTCCTGGCCCCAAGAGACTGTGAGATAATAAATGTTTTTCGTTTTAAGCTACAAAGTTCTGGGGTAATTTGTTATTCCGCAATAGATAACATAATGGGAATTGGATTTCTTGGATGCTCCTAAGCTCTTTCTATTTGGTTTATGTGGACAGGCATTAAGGTCCCTGAGTTCTGTTGTTATAGAGAAATCAATCAGCTAATACTGGCTAAATTAAAAAAAAAAAGTGCAAGGCAGAGGTGAGAGCCTCTTGGTGACATATATCTGTTCACAATGTCAACCTTTTATAAGTTGTTCCATGGGGCCAGAATATAACTTTAGAGATACAAAAATATTAGTGTGATTCATAGAAATAGACAGCATCTCCTGGCAGAGATGAGTCTTAGGAGTGGAGGCGCGGAGGCAGCAGGACTTACAGGAGGGAAGGCCCTTCTGCTCAGTCCCATGTGGCTTCTGTTACCATGTGGATTCTCACTGCACGATCTTGCGTTAGTTCAGTTTACGAGTTTCATTTTCCACTTTGCTTTCTTTTACTCAGTACTAAAAATGGACACAATTGTGGCAAGAAGAAGACCAGCTTGTAAGTATAAGATGAATTTATAATCAAAAATGAAAATATCAAAGAAATATAGTTACCCACAGTGTTTATTGCCCTTGAATCTTACTTGGCCTCTTGAATAGGGAAATGTATTCTGAAGGACAGGGTATAAAAAGCATAAAATTTTTTTTTCACCTTTAAACCCACAGCGTTGACAAAGTTCAGGAAGGGAAGTTACTTATAAAAATGGCAGATTTAGTCACAATGAGGTCGGTGAATCAGAGTTTAAAGTGCAAGTCACTAATGGCCATTTAAGCAAAATCTTGAAGTAGAAGGAAGGAGAAATACAAGGGTCTCTTGCAGATCGGGTGGGCCAAGTAGGAATTTAAAGTTGCAAAGCCATGGGTGGTATGACTGCTAGAATAGACATAAAAGCAACGAAAATATACGTGGGAATGTTAAGAAGAAATACGGAAGGAGATTATACAGCACAGAATGTCTTTCTGTGCATGAAACTAGATCGACTTTGGAGCAAACATGTCACCAAGAGTATCCATTGTCAAGAGTTAGAACCAACTCCAGGATTGAAGGCTACAAAAGATAAACCTGGGCTTGGGGCTAATGCAGTGGGAAATTGCAAACAGAAACTGTAGTCTGTCTTTCACTCAGAAGAGCATTTGGTAGTTCAAAGGCCTTCGTTAGGTACATGTACTTTAAATGTACAGCAAATTTATGCTTTGGAAGCCTTCTTGAAAAAGACAGTGATGTAATTTGGTGAGTGCCTGTATAATTATGATCCTTTCCTTCAAGGAACCCATCTTTGGCCATTAAAAACAGTGCTCACGTGAGGTCCATAGATGATGAGAGTCAAGTTCATAGCATAGTGGTGGTGGTGGGGTGTCCACCGCTGTGTTTTAGGCTATGAAAACTCCCAGCCATTTTCTTGCTTTACAGCTGAAGAATTGGAGAAAACAACAACACAGATTTTATATATGTAAACAAATATATGCATATATTTAAATAATTACTTCAGCTCTAGGAGATAGAAATTATTATCCTCATTTTATAGCTGAGGAAATTGAGACATTGATAGGTGAGTAATTTGCCCAAGTGACTGATGAGACTGGAATTAGAACCCTGGTGGTATGAATTCAATACCCATATACTCAGTCTCTCTTGCCTTCCCTGATCTCTATATCTGTCCATATCCATCTCCCAGTTGGGGAGATTTAGAGAGTGTTCACTGGTTGTGAGAAAGGAGGGGAATGTTCAGGATGGAGCTGTGTCCTGCCTGTCTAATGTACTTTAGCCGTGTCTTACTAGATCACAGGCCTCTTGCCAGCAATGTCTCCTGGGTTTTTTTCCCTCTACCACACTCGGATGTATTTTAACGTGAGTGTATGTATCCAACCAATCAATCGTTTTGTTTGCTCAACTATACATGCATTTGGGTTGTCTTTCTTGTTATTGCCTATGGCAGATGCCATGAATTTATCAATTTAAAGGCTACCACTAAGCCAGTCAGTTTATATTTATAAACTGGCAAGGACCCCAGAAAATTCGAGGGGTTTCCGCCTGAACATGGGGACTATTTACAAGAACACCAGTGAGTTCTCCAGAACTCTGAAAGCATGTCCGTGGGGCCCTCACCTGCCATGAGTATTGTATAGAACTTGATATTGTACAATGAAAGTTTGTGGAATGATGAAATGAAAATAGAAAATTCTGAATGTATGATTGCTTAGAAACTAGAAGCATAGAAGGAAACTGTCTTGCTGTCTTAACTCTTACATGCAGGTGAGAACCGAGGCAGAAAAAAAAAAAAAAGAGGGAAGGAGAGTACAATATTTTGCGTCCAGTGCTTATTTAATAACTCTTTACTGAAATGCATTGAGGAATACAAAGGAGGGTTTGTTTTATCAGTTCAGCTAATGATCGAGGTCTTACTATGTGTTAAGTTTAAATACCTTACAGAGCACACTAGTTCTCAAATCTGGATGCACAGTGGAATCCCTTGCGAAATGTTAAAATTATTTACTCCTGAAGTTTACCCTCAGGAATTCTAATGTCATTGGTCTGGGGTGTGATGTGGGCCAAAGGTGCGTAAGTTCCTCAGGTGATGTTCCTAATGTGTAGCAAACTTTGGGAACTTGGGTGTTACTCCTCTTGTCCAGGGGTCCTCAAACTTCACTTCTGTAAAAGGTCAGATAGCAAATATTTTAGTCTTTACTGGCTAGATGATCTTTCTCCCAACTACTCAACCCTGCTGCTGTAGCACTAATGCAACCACACACAATATGTAAGTGAATGAGTGTAGCTGTGTTCCAATAAAATTTTATGGACACTGCAATTTGAATGTCAAAAATTTTTCACATGTCACAAAATAGGATTGTTATGTTGATTTTTCCCCCCAACCACTTAAAAATATGGATTGCAAGCCACACAAAAACAGACAGTTGACTGGATTGGGTCATAGTTTGCAGATCCCTGTGCTAATCCGTATAACTCCATGAAGGCAGACACAACTACTATTCTCATTTTTATAGCTGAGGGAAGTGAGACAAGATCCAAGGTCTGCTGGTAGCTGAGATGGGATTGAACCATGATGTTAAGCTTCTCTTTAAGAAAGTATCAACATTTATACAAAAATTATACTCCCGGTTTTTGTTGTTGGTTGACTGATTTTAGAGAGGGAGGAAGGGAGAGAGAGAAACATGGATGTGAGAGAGAAACATTGATCGGCTGCCTCCCGATCGGGGATCAAACCTGCAACTTAGGCATATGCCCTGACTGGCAACGGAACCCATGACCTTCTGCACAGGACGGTGCTCCAACCAATGAGCCCCACCAGCTGGGGCCAAAATGTATACTTCTGGTTATTTTTGAGGTTAATTAGGATAAGTGATGTGGGGCAAGTTCTCCTCCCAACCCCTATCATTTAAAAAAGAAATCGTCATTGAGTTCAAATGAAAATTTAATAAAAAAAATTAACCATTGTTCAACCCTCTGTTTCCTTACATTGCTGGGTAGACCTGGCTTTTACATGTTCATTAAGAGACTTAATTTAATTGAACTTACAGTTTTTCTTGTTCTCCATGTACCACCAAGTCAAGCAAATAGTGTTAAAATATTTTGGTCAATTGTACATATAAATCTTGCAGAGTTAATGAACATATTCTCTAGATTGTGGAGCAGACTGGACACTTATCTTACTCTTTAAGATAAAATACCACATCTATATAATGCATTGCTAAGCTTTCTTCTTACTACACACTTTGCCTAGAATCCCATTTTCCATTAAACAATAATCACTGTAATTAATAGACTGGTTATTTTATCTCCCTGATCTGGTTACAGTAATTTATCAAAGGCATGTAAATGAATGCTGGGACAGTAGTGTATTCTTCTTTTTATAAAAAGATAAAGAACATAAAGTGTAATAATTCTCTAGGGAATATAATAAGATATGTGGCTTCCTGTAATTCGCCGAAGGAAATACATAAAATATTTACCATTGTTTTCAGGGAATTTGATCAGTTTAACTTATACACTTCTCACAGCTAGTGATTACAGGTACACTGATGGGTGACTTTAATGTTTCCTTCAGATCTTCAAAACTTCCTGGGATGGATCAGCAGGATTCATTCCTAGCTCTGCATCTCACATGTCTCAGTACAGACCAGCTAAAAAATGCAATGCCCCCAGGCAGTACTGAGGCTAATTCAGAGCCTGGATGTTCTTGAGAAGGGTTTCAAAAACCTTTTACCTTGCCTTAAATCTCCAGGAAGGATACCACCTCCATTGCTCCAGTCCCCAGGCACTGACAATTTATTCAGGCAAGAAAAGAGAGGGGATAAAAGGACCAGCCAGCTAGGACTCTGGGCTCCCGTGCAAATTCTGCTCCATGTCTTCCATGGGGCCGACCCACCTGACCTTTCATTCCAGGGCATTCTCATACTTGTCCTGCCTAAGCCATGGGACTCTCCCAAGGCCCGGACAAGACATACATGCGGCATTAAATGGCACTGGCCCAGGATGATGGGGGCAGGGTTTTAGTGCACTGAGTTTAAAGAATCAACTTTGGAGCCAGGCAGGCCTGGAATCAAATATCAGTGACACTCCCCCCCGAGCTGGTGACCTTGAGGATGTTATTAAACCTCTGAATGTTTGTTGTGAGAAATTTGAAAATGCACCTAAAGCTTTAGAATAATAACTAAACTAAAAAAATGGGGAGTATTTATCATCGTCTTGTGCTGTTCATCGTCTTTCTCCCTTGTCCTTTTCAGTGGGCTACGTGGACTGATGTGGGGCAAGACGAATTTACAGTATTTTTAGTGCTACCTGGTTCATTTTTATCCCACCAACGCTATAAACTCTTGAGCACGAGGGCTGTGTCTGTGCCGATCACCCTTGAGTCCTGCACTTCTAGCACAGAGCCTCGCAGGCAATAAAATACTCATTGAGCGAATGAATAAATGAATGAAGGATGACAATACCCGTCCCCCCCCCACCCCCCGCACACACACACAACTTATTCTTACAGTCTCTTGCACAGATGGAGACCACCTTGGGTTGTGTAGGGAATTTTATCTTCAGCGCAGAGTAGGGCCTTCTTGAGTGAGTGAGAATGCGATATGAACCAAATGGTCCCCTTCCTGAATTATCAACCTGATGCCTGAACATTTTACTTTCATTTTTATAGTTAGAGTGATGAGAGTAGAAAGGCCAATATTTTTCAAAGCTACTGTACTGTCCCTGACAACTTAACCTAAAACAACTTAGGTCACTTGCAATGGCCTTGAAAGAATGGGACAAAGGGCAGGCGTCTTCAGTGAGAGCAGAGACTGAGGAAGGCTGCACCCTGAAAGCCTGTAGGGACAGTAGCCACCCCGGGAGGCCTGTGGGCAAGGTGGGTGTCAGGCAGAAAGAGAAGATGCTGCCTTCCCCAGGGTCCTGCTCCCCGCCACCCTCTGTTTAAGTGTCATTCACTGCAGTCGGGTTGTTGAAATCCATTAATGGGTTAAGACAATATGCTAAAACAACAGCTAGGTTGACGTGCCTTCCTCTCTCTAATGGCTATTTGTTGGAGGCCTAGGGGAGTGGGGGGAATGAAGATGGTGGGGAGAAATATTTCTCTTCTCTGAAGCATCAGAACAGCTACCTTAATTGCCACTTATGTCTGGGTCCCAAGGTTTTCATTCAAAATGATAATAAAAAGACAACGTAAACCCATAGGGAAAACCCATTCACATAGAGCAGCTTTGAGCCAAATCTCCGAAGTCTCCAAGCTGAAAAGAACCTGATTAATGACAGCACCTGAGATAAGTGGCACTTTATCCAACCTTAACTGTTGATGTATGATGACATAATGTCCCCTCCAATTAATGACAAGGATATAAAACACCTGTATTTAGCGGAGCAGATGCTGCTTTTATGGTTAGATGCGCAGATAAAATTGACTTCTAGAGGACCATCTATAACTTACTTCCCTATTATTTGTTCTATATTTGTTTCATTATGTGTGTTATAGGTAGGAGGAGGAAACTTAACCTCAGATTCCACACCTGTGCTGCAAAAGGGCATACGCTATACTATAATTCACCTAAAAACTTGTATCCCGTGATTGAGCAGGCTGGCAGTAGTGATCTGCCTCATTTACCGAGGGCCTTTCATACTGTATGAACCCCCGATTTTTTTAAACATAAAGATGAGAGAGACCTTTAATGAAGCAGCCGATCAATCATCAATCTATAGAAGCCACCTGTTTAAATCCTCTATAAGATAAACAAGGTATATGTTGTTATAAAAATGAAAATGTTACTGCATACCAAATATATACAAGATGCTGTATTAGCTGTTTTGGGCTTACCAAGGATTTCTTTATAGAGTTGTAATTTATCAGGGTAAGGAAGTCCTCTATACATGAGCATAATTGCTAAATCACGGGGAGGACTATATGATATCATGATTTATAAAAGGAAATATATATATTTTGGTGTTCCTCCTGATTTCTGACACAGAGCTCCTAAAAGCAGGGGAATTTCCTAAGTGAGGAAAGCTATCAAGGTGTCTTTTGTTATGTTAATGTGACTTGGAAAGCACTTGGATAACTTTGGGAAGGCAGCTGGTTGCCAGGAAACCAATCCTGTGATTAGATGGTTGAAAATTTCAGTCCCATCATTTGACCTCAGGAACTGGGAGGGGTGCCAGACGTTGAATCAATTGCCAATGGCCAGTTATTTACTCAGTCATGACTATAAAAACCCAAAAAGGGTACAGAGAGCTTCCAGGCTGGTGAACACTTTGAGGTTTGGAGGAGAGTGGCTCACCTGGAGAGGGCACAGAAGTTCCTCTCCTTCTGCATACCTTACTCTATGCATCTTCCATCTGGCTCTTCCTGAGTTACATCCTTTTATAACAAACTGGTGATCTAGTAAGCAGAATGTTTCTCCAAGTCTGTAGCAAATTAATTGAACCTGAGGAGGAGGTCATGGGAACCTCCAATCTATAGTCAGCCAGAAACAGGAATGAGAACCTGGACTTTCAAAATGGAAGGGAGCAGTCTCATAGGACCGAGCTCTTAACCTGTGAGATCTGATGTTATCTCCCCGTAGGCAGTGTCAGAATTAAGTTGAACTGTAAGATACCCAGCTGGTGTCAAGACTTGCTTTTTTTCATGTGTGAGGGAAAAACCTACACACTCACCTGTTGGAATTGGGTCTAGAACTCTTTGGCTACAAGTCGTGGGTGTTCTGTGAGTTCAGGTCAGCTGGAGAAAGCCACTTGGAAGAAGAGGGATGGGAGAAGGTACTATGTAAACAGGTGGGGAAGAAAGAGAGGACAGATCAAGCAGGATATTATGGTTTTGAAGCAAAAGCTGAGAGATATACAGGCCAAGCCAGGGTCTGGAGCCAACAGTGTACAAAATGTACAAACTGAAGCTCAAGATAAAAAAGATAGATTGAGTTAAGATCATGAATGGTGTTGAAGACCAATTTAATTTCTTTTATCCGATGATTTGGGAATCGAAGGATAGGGTAAAAATATGGGCAATCTTCTGTCTTCTAACTCAACTTGAAGCATTTTATATTACTATTATTTGGGTGAATTCTGTCCTCACAGGCTAGGACACAGAATTGAGAGACTTTAACCAGGTATTTAAAAGGCATTTGTGGGTTCAGACTGCCCACTGGTTGGTTGCAGGAGGAAAATGTAAGAATAGCAGTAAGAACTGGAGAAATGGCGTCATGAGTTGTGTGCAAGTCCCCCATGAGAAAAGGTGTGGGCTGTTGGTGTGGCTTTCAGACACATGGGTTAGCAGGAGAAACAACAACATGAGAGTGAATTTTGGTTTCTGGAAACTAGCAAATTCATGGCCCCTCTCTTCTTTCTTCTCAATTTTTCTCCGCTTTCACAGAGTTTTTATGGATTGGTCCAGTTTTAAGACATTTAAGTGACCGCTGCCTAGAGGCTTTAGCCTCTCGATGTTCAGAGTCAGGGACCTAGCACGT
Source organism: Miniopterus natalensis (assembly GCF_054644295.1). NCBI lineage: Eukaryota > Metazoa > Chordata > Mammalia > Chiroptera > Miniopteridae > Miniopterus > Miniopterus natalensis. The sequence continues at coordinate 67,095,007 of NC_142087.1, read as the reverse complement.
GTGGGCGAGGACTCTTGCTGATCTCCCTCGAGTTCTGGAGGCCAGAGAGGAACTAGATCTGGGGTACTAGGCCGGCGATGAGGCCCAGCAGCAGCCCCTCCTCTGCATCTCCAAGCCCTCGCCAGGCTGCGGGCATCCCCCCCCCCGCTAGGGCAGGTGGCCTTCCCCAGTTCTGCTTTCATCGTGAGGGCAAACGTTCAGCCCCTTTCACTTTCTCTTGCCCGCCAGTGACAGTGGCAGGTGTAGCCATTCTCACACGTCAGGGTGGTCTCCGCGGCGGGGGCAGGCAGAACAGGCAACGCGGGCTGGCAATCCGAGGTCACACTTCTCTTGATGAATTTGAAAACAGAATGTAAATCCCACGAGAGCAGGACTTGATTTTGCTCATTGCTGTTTCCCTAGCAGGTGTACCTGACACACAGAGTGTGTAATACACATTCATGGAATAAAAAAATTAAAGTATCAGCTTTGCTTCCTTTCCTGATGCGTATTTTTTAAGGACCCAGGCGGTTGACTGAGGGCAGCATCAGCTGTTTGGGGTCTGATCCCCAGACTTGCATGTTTCTATCTATAAACATCTGTAGCCACTGGCACCCCATTTTAAATGCCCGCCGGTAGCCACGAACAGTTTGCAGCCAGCTTTTCCTGGATTTTTCCTGCAGGAGCTCTCTGTGGGGTCAGTGAACACCCCAAAGATGGCCTTCAGTTCCTATGCCCACTAAACTGCCTCAAGATTCCACTCAGCAGAGGCCATGTGGGACCCATTGGCATGTCATCTTTGTAAAAGGAAAGGGGCCTTTCCTTCTCATCAAGGCTGTTTTAAGATTGTTTTTCTCCATCCCACACCCTCCTGTCTAAGTAGGACCAGACTCACATTTTATATGTTGTCTCTCTCTCTCTGGTATTTTCCACCTCTCACTATTAACAGGTTACTTCTCTGCTAACTATAGATGTGCTGATCTTATCTTTGGGAACATCGCTCTTCCTCTCTGTGTCCCAGTTGCTGCCCCCGCCCCTTCCACCGTTTCCCTCATAGTCGAGCTTCTCCGGGGAAACACACTCATGTGTTTACAGCCTCCACTTCCCTTCCCTCTCGGGGCTCCCTAACAGCCTCCTGGGTGGCTGGCTCAGGGCTGAGCCTCCACTATCTGGTCTCTCACGGGTCACCGAGGGCCCTCTAGCTTCCCAGCTATCTGAGCTGGATCATCGCTGGTGATGCCCAGCCCCTGGGTGGAATCTAAGAATCCTTATGATACCTGCGACCTAAGTTTCTATTAAAATGATGCTGGAAGAACTGGGACCTCATGCAGTTTTCTTGTTTGTTCTCATAGTTGTATTTTTATGGAAACTTCCTCTTTTTGGAACAAGAGTAAACCATGGTTCTATGCTCCTTTGTGTAATTTTATTAAGAATTTAAGACCTAGGACCATTTGGGGGTGGGTGGTTGTAGGTAATGGGAGAATCTCTGTGCCCCATCAATTATCCAAGAAGACTAGAATAGCTCTCTATAGAAATAGAAGGGACCTTGGGGCCACCTGGGTAGATGAGGTAAATAGGCCTGGGGGTTGGGCAGAGAGAGGAAGAATAGAGTAGCCATCCAGACCTCATCCTCTGGAACCTGAATTCCTGAGTTCAAATCCCAGCTCTGCCACATAGGAGCTAATTGCTTTGCCTCTCCGTGTCCCAGATTCCTCATCTGTAAATGGGAGCAATAATAGTAACCATCCTATACGATTGTTGTGAACATTAAACTAGTTAACATTTGCAAAGGACTTGGACAGTGCCTGGCAGATAATAAACATGTGTGAAGTGCTGTTTTCTATTATCGAACATTAATCGACTACCCACTGTATGCCCCAAGTTGTACTGAGTGCCAAGGTAATGCCATGATTAAATCATAGAAACAGAAGCCATAATGCAACATGCATAAGTTACTGGGGGTTGCAGAGTCAAGGCACCCAGGGGCACTGGGATCTCCTCACTGCCAGCATCCAGTTGCTCACACCCTTGACAAGGATAGCTGTGCACTCCACTGCCCCAGATATCTGGGTGAGGGGAATGCATCCAGGTGCACATGCAGGCACTGTCTGTAGACATTCCTGTTGACACATTTAGGAAAAGAAGAGATGGACTGAGGGGCAGCTCATTAACACATACACAAAACAGAAAGTGCGCAGCTTGGCCAATGGAAATAACGACCTCTTTGTCTGAACCCAGAGCTTCTTTGTTCTTCATTATCATGAATGTTTAGTCTTCAGGGTAGCATTTAGGGATGAGTTTATTATTTCTAAGAGAAGAGCAATATTTTCTTGACCAGAAAGAGGTACAGTTTCCATATGAGGAAGACCTTTGGCTTAGTTTAGGTGGAAGTGAGCTATTCTGCTTTTTGTCTGTTGTGTTTGTTTGGGCATTTGTTTATTTACTTATTTATTTTTAATGGCAGAGATATAGGAAAGTTGTCTCCTAAGCAGAAAATAAACAAATGCCCGCTCTCAGACATTTGTGCTCATAATAGAATTTTTGGTCTGTGAGTTGGGTCCTGAGAGAGTAAAGACAGCTGGCGCGTACCACAGCAGCCGAGAAGGAGCACGTTTCCCCGTAAGTGTACGGAATGAAATCTAAACAAGGCTAACTGGTCACAGACACTAATTAAGGAGCAGGCCAGGAGCTGGGGGCTGCTCCGGAGGAAACACTCTCCTTTCTTCACTCTGTTGACATAGAGATACAAATAAGTTTCCAGAAAAATTGAGAAGAGGAGTGTGGGCACTGTAATCTTGTCTTCTTGGTAAATTTGCCCAAATTAAATAACAGTGAGAAGGAATTGATTCAAAGCCACCAAGAGACATTGTTAAATGAGGGCTGAATTGGTTTTTTTCTTTAAGAAAAAAAGAAGTCATGCAGCTCAAATCCCCCAAATCTTCAGTTCTCTGCCATCATAATTTTATATTCACTGGAAAGAAAATTTCACTGGGAATTCTTTGCCATGTCTTATGTAGTTTTAAGTATGATTGTTTGTTTAAAAGGACACAAAAATCTGTAATAAGATAAATCCTCAAAGATTACTCTGTAAGGTGGTGAAAGGAATTTAAGAATACATATATATTTTAAAGTTGTCACCCAGCCATAAAACATTGCAGGCAAATTCCTCATCTTAGGAAGCCTAGGGGTGTCCTTGAAGGCTAAGGAGAGAACATTTCTTCTGGCCAGTCAGGTGACAGCTTTTTGGCTTCATTTCACTTTTTTTTAAAAAGTATGTTTTTATTGGTTTCAGAGAGGGAAAGGGAGAGGGAGAGAGAGACAGAAACATCAGTGGTCTACCTCTTGCATTCCCCCTCCTAGGGATTGAGCCTGCAACCCTGGGAATGTGCCCTGACCTGCGACCTCTTGGTCCATGAGACAACACTCAACCAACTAAGCTGGTTGGCTTTATTTCAGTACAGTTGATTAGGCATGAGGACCTAGTAGAAGCTGGTGAGTTAGGGGAGCCTTATAAGCCCAGATGGAGTGCAGATAAAGAAAGTGAATGAACCATTGCCAACTGCCAGTATCTCTCCTTTCAGGAAGTTATTGCTGCTGTCCTCCTGGACTCTATGGAGAGAACTGAACCTTGTAGAGGCAAACCTATTTAAGTTAAAAGGATGAGAAATGGGGATGATATGTATCTTTGTGCCCAATAGGTTTTTTTCTGTCATGAAATTGGAGCTTGGTTTTGTGTGATGGTTGGAAAGACCATGTTCTGTCAAGGCCCCTGTCTACTCATCTTCTCCAGTGGCAGAGTTATCCCTCATCAAGATCTTTATGACTTTCAGGTTTTCTCTTTTGGGGTAAAATAATAGGTATAACTTTAATTAATACTGCTTGAGGAGTTATTATACCTCAGGCACCAAGAGCTCTACATGCATTATTTTATTCAATTCTTACAATAACTGTACAAGATTATTCTCATTTTATAGGTGAAGAAATTGAGACACTAAGGAGTTCAATAAATTTCCCAAGGCCAAAGAGCAGAGAAGTGGTGGAATTAAGATTCAAATTATGTGGCCTTGAACAAGACCAAAGCTAGAGCCTTGAAGAGGGTCCCAGGAAACCTGTAAGATCACATGGCAGGACTGGAGAGGCAAGCCTGAGACCTTGCCCTGTGGGTCAGGAGAGGAATACAGCTTCAGTGGGTGTGGTAAGGTGGGTCTTATCCCACTAGGAATATTCAATGACTAGATATAATGAGCATATTTAATATTTAACATGTGTGTTTCATACTTTTTTGTTGTTAGTTAAATGTAATTTTTTCCGTACATATTTAAGAGGGTGGGGTGACATATACCTAACCATATCAGTTATGGTTTAGGAATATGGTATTTGGAACTGACAGAAAATCCAAGTAGCAGTGGTTTAACTAAGGTAGGAATTTATATATATATATATATTAAAAAAGTATCAGAGCAGCTTCATGAAGTTATTATGGATCAGGCTCTTTCTCTCCTGCTGCTCCATCATCTTCATGTGTGGGTTCCATCTTATGGCACAAGATGGCTGCTTGGGCTCCAGCCATCACACCCATAGTCCATTCTGCAGGAAGGAGGAAACGATAGGAATCATATGTGGCACAATTTACTTACATGCTGTTGGACGTACCATTACATACCATTAATTGTGGCTATGTTATGCTACTATTTGATAAAGTAATTCAACTGGAAGTGTTAATACTAAAGGGTATTAGCATGTAATAAATTACTCTCTCCATGTACCATTTTGCATTTTCAAAAGATCTTCTTGGTACATAGCATTTTCGCTCTAGAATTTTACTTTTCTGTAGACATCATATAATTAGGTAAAAGAACTATTTCAGGTAGGCAAATCTTTGGGAGTTTCATGTAAAGTTTAAAGCAAATAGGAAAGGGATCCTGGCTTGAAATTTTGGACTAGACATCTATTTACTTACTGTTCGGGGGGAAAAAAAGGCTAAATAAAGGCAAGACGCTGGTTATCAGATAAACTGCAACAGGAATTGCTTTATTTCAACTTTGGAGTTTATGATTAGAAAAAAATATACAGGTAGAGAAAAATACACTCCATCTGAAGTAGTAAAGACCTACACAGCTTGCTAAGAGCCTTTGAAGTAAAGCATATCAAAGCCTAAGTAAATTAAGCTAGTTATTCAAGAGGCGAGATTTTATCAGTTAAGTTTGTTTGTTTGTTTGTTTTAACAGCAAGTAACCAACAGTAGTTGTGTTAACATAAGCAGGGAAAATTAAAAATAATTTATTGGAAGATTAATGAGGGCTTACTGATTCTAAGAAAAAGTGAAAATTGGAGATTAGCATATCTGCAGAAAACTCCCTAGTAATTAATGGCCTCAGGAAAGACATTCACTGTGGAATATGTTGGCTTCTTTAGCTGTCCCCCAGAATGTATCAGCTTCAACCATTTTCCATACTTGGTTCACTGCTCTCTAGATTCAAATCCCAGGAAGTCTGTTTGGCTAAGCTTGACTCCGGTGCTGGGAGAGGAGGGGACACCTTGATTGAGAGAGCTACGGAGATTGGAAGGATTGGGGGAAGGGTGGGTTCTCCATAGAAAAATTAGGACACTCTTAGCAGAGATGAGGGAGGGAACGCTGGCAGGCAGAAATAACAGATGGCCTGCTACCTACATACACACACAGAGTAGCTCAAGTTGAATCTCAAAGGATGGAAAAAACTTAGGCTCGGGTTCAGTGTGGTTAAAAAGCAAGACCATGAGCGAGTCCGACTAAATTGTGTAGAAGTTCCTTATTTAATGAAACAAAACCTACAGCTGGACAGTCAGAAGGGCCCCTTTGGTCGCTCAGTAATGGAAAAAGGCAGGGGGTGAGGGAAAAAGAAAGGAAGTGTGTGTGGGGGATGGGCGTGAGCAGCCAAGGTCTATGCATGGTGTGGCCTGGCTCCACCCAATGTACCTAAATAAAGAGCAGGACTTTTTTTTTTTTTAATAAAAGATGCTCTTGACTAACACTGTGACATCAACAAATGGGGACACGTTAATATGTCATCCGGGGATCTGGTGACACGCTGATATTGTTAGGGCACCACCAAGAGCCCATTTTCACCCTCCCATTGTTCTGTGAGCTTGGCCGAGACGATAATAAAAGGGCTATGGAGGCAAAGAGTCTTGGAGGCAAATCTCAGGTATTTAAACCTAGGAAAGTTTCTTAATCTCTCAGTTCACACCTCTGTAAATTGGGGATTTTCCTATCTCCCCCGTAGAGTATGTCTGTGTCTCAGTCCCCAGGAAGACCTGGCGGGCCCTGGCCCCTATCACTTCTCTGGCCCATCGTCCCCCTCTGTCTTCTTTCTCACTCAGGCCCATCCACACTGGCCCCGATGCCCTCCAGGCAGAGTCTCAATGTACAGAGCAGCGAGCCAAGTAAGGAAAATGGCCAAAGCTGCTTTATTCCAGGTGAGAGGGAGATCAACCCCCTCCCCGGTGCCTGTCTTTCCTGGAGCCTGAGGTCCTGAATCTTTATGAAGTTTTCTGTAGACACGCTTATGTTAGTTTCCTATAGCTGCTGTATAAACTGCCACAAGCTTAAAACAATACACGTTTCTTACCTTATAAGTCATTAGGTTAGCCTTCTCCCCTGGCTAAAATTCAGGCGTTGGCAGGGCTGTGGTCCTCTCTTTTCAGTCTCTGAGGCTGCCATGCCCACTGACTCATGGCCCCTTCTTCCATCCTCAAGTCTGGCAATGTGGGGACAAGTCCTTCTCACAGAGCCATCTCTTTTTTGCATCTCTCTTGTAACTTTAAGGATCCTTACTGATTACACTGGGCCCACCTACATAATCCAAGGTCATCTCTTTATTGTAAGATCAGCCGATTAGCAACCGTAATGCCATCTGCTATTTTTTAAAAAAATTTTTAAATTGATTTGAGAGAGATCAATTTGTTGTTCATTCCACTTACTTATGCATTCATTGGTTGCTTCTTGTATGTGTCCTGACCAGAGAGCAAACCTGAAACCTTGGTGTGTTCTAACCAACAGGGCAATGCCACCTGCAATTTTAACTCCTCTTTGCTATGTAACTTAATACAGGCACAACTTCCTGGGATTAGGGCATGGACAACCCGAGGACCATGAGTCTGCCTACCACAAATATAGTACCCAATTTCCACTCTTTCTTAGATTTTGTAAACTCTCTAATATTCTTCCTATAAATTATTTTTACTTTCCCCACTTATGCTAACCCAAGTCAGCTCTGGTTGTCTCTGCTTGTATCATTCTTCCCCCAAGAAGTTGCATGGCTCACCCTCTTGCTCTCCTTGTGTTGGTTAAAGTGTACCCAGCCCCCAATGAGATCTGGATACCCTGTCCTTGCCACACTCCGGGATTCTGGAAGCTCTTTCTCCTAGTCAAATATTTCCATAGCTCTTATCACTTCCAACCCCAGGGTATGCTTTACTTATTCAATATATTTATTTTGTGTCTCTACCCACTAGAGCAGCATGTCTAGTATCCAGGACATAACAAGCACTCGACAAATATATGCTTGATGAATGAATGAAGAGTTGTTGGGATTAAATAAAATTAACTGAGATGATTTATGTGCAATACTTAGGACATTACCTGGCTCATGGTAAGTGCTCCTGGGCTGATTGCTCCCCCCCCACCAATGTGTTTTTTATTGATTTCAGACAGAAGAAGGGAGAGGGAGAGAGAGATAGAAACATCAGCAATGAGAGAAAATCATAGATTGGTTGCCTCCTGCACACCCCCTACTGGGGATTGAGCCCACAACCTGAGCCATGTGCCCTGACTGGGAATCGAACTGTGACCTCCTGGTGCATAGGTCAACACTCAATCACTGAGGCACACCAGCCAGGCTGATTGCTCCTATTTTTATTTCCCAAAAGTCTCTGGCTTCCAGAATTCTTCACAGAAAGTCCTTCAGCCCCAACTTGAGGCCACCACAAATATTGCTAATGAGCCCCAAGAAACTTAACTTTTAGTGTTTCTTTGACTGGAAAAGAAAACTTTAATTCTTCCAAAGCCACAAAAATCTTTTGAACAAGGCAGAGTTGCCCGCCTGGCTTTGTGTTTCTGGAACAGTTTGGGATGGAGTGGCAAATCGTGAATTTAGGCACCGACAGATCGGTGTGCTTTCCCTTTAGGGAAACAGCTCTCTGGTCCTGAAAGTGAGAGGCCCTGTTCGCCTCCCCAAGATTCCAGGCGACCGCTCCAGCTGTCACAGAGCACGGGGTGGGGTTGAAGAATGTGATCAGAAAGCTGTTCAGTGAGAAAAGGCAGGAAAGAAAGACCGGCCCTCAGTGCCCTGTGAGTGATGGGCTTTTTCAAACCAGCCTGAGGCACCACTTCCCTGCAAATGCCCAGGCTTTGACCCTGCAAACCAGACAAGTTCAGGTTTACGCTCTAGGTAAAGAAGATTTCCTTAGAGCAGCCCAGCAGCTGCGGAACTCCGAAGCAAAAGAGGAAGACAATACATTTTCTTCCCCAGTCTGCGGTGGCAGGTGCACACCGAGGGTCATGGCCTCCAGAAGGAACGGGGCTTGGCCACAGGGCTGTCAATGAATCATCCAGGAGAATTCCCATGACGGCGGCAGAAAACTCCCATTCATTTCCCCGGGACTGTGCTGCAGCCACGAAATGCAGTGTTCCCACAAGTAAGAATTCAGTCTCTGCTCGGCGCTGGGCGTCATTTGTTCGCGCCTGCCCATTGGCAAGCACGCCCCCCTTTGCAGCCCAGTGGGCTTATGCTGAGTCCTTTAATCACATTGGGGGCCCCCTATCTGTCTTATCTCCTGCCGTGCCCGTTTGGCAGGTACCCCTCTCTTCTCTTCCCACCTACATTTTTCTCATGTTTCCTGTCCCACCCGGTTCCAATCCCCAACCCCACTACTTCAGTTGACCTCCCCTGCCCATTTGACCCCATTTGGTGAATTGCACGATCATGTATTTTATTTGTAATGATAATAATAAAAACGTGGTTTAAAAAAATTCCCCACTTCCTCATTTACTATCTGTGTCACCTGAAGCGAGTCACCACCTCTCTGAGCCTCTGGCTCCCAACCTTTAAAACGGGGATTCCACCTAAGTCAGAGGGGCTGTGAGGATTGGAGGGGATACCCTGTGAAAGCTGCTCTTGGGTCGCTTTGCACATAGTAATTGCTCAGTAAATAACGATTGACTCTGAAGCTCCGGTCCTCAGGATGGTTTAGACGCTAAACTAGGATGCCTGACATTTAGTGTTTTGTTGATAGGCCTTTGGATGAGTGAGTCACCCAAGCCCTCCTCCTGCTGGTCCTGCCTTTTCCCCCTTTACCCCTCCAGGCCTCTGTTTGTCCGCTGCCACGCCTGCCCACGTTACAGCCACATTGCGCCAAGCCACCATGGGCCCAGTCTGGAAGGATGCCTTATTTCGAGGCTCTGACATGACCCTGCATAGATATCACAGATCCAATTTCCAAGCCAGTGGGGAGTGCGGACCAGGCTCTGTCTGCTCCTCCTGCCAGCTCAGACAGCAGCTCAGAAGTCCTCAGTCCCCGGCAGTGTGGCTGCTTTAAAAAAAGTGTTATTTGCAGGGGGCTCATCGCAGTCTGAGGTTTCGTGCCATTCACCTGCCCGCATTCCCCTGCCTTTCTGGTAAGCAGAGTCACTCCCTGTCATCCCACAGGACTTAATTTCCTGGACAACCTGTTTCTAGGCCCAGAGTCCTGGGGTTTCTGCTTCCTCTCTGCTTGTTACTATGTTTTGTTTTTTGTGGTCCCATCTCTGATAAATGAAATATTCATCTTGTTTTTGAGACTGGATTTGTCTTTTATTATTATTTTCCCTAATTTGGAGGGTATTTGAAATCTTTGGAAAAGGGGTTAGAGTAGTAAAATTAAAGTCTAAGATTCACCTACTTTCATCAGCTGTTAACACGTTACCAGGTTTACTTTCTCCCTTGTCTTTTTTTCAGGACCGTTTGGGAGTTAACTGTAGACATGATTATGTGGAACTTCACCCATAACTACTTCATGTGTCTTATGAGCAAAAGAACATCCCCCTACATAACTTCACTACAATTAGCACACTTAGAAAACATCATCTAGCACACGTACCAGAGATTTCCCCAATGGCCCCTGTTACAAACATGTGTTTGATCCAGGATCCTACCATGGTTATGCACGGCCTTTCTTTTCATCTCTAAGTCTCTTTTCCCCAGATGTTTTTGTGAGCGGGAAGGGACTACCAGGGGACCTTCATGGTAATGACAGCTTTTGAAGAGTCCAGACCAGTTCATCTGCAGAATGTTCTCAATCTGGACTTGTTTGATTCTTTGATTCTAACTTGGTTCCAATTAAGCATTTTTTGTCAGAGTACCACACGGGTGATGTGACATGGAAAGCACCTAGTATTCTGCTGCTATGGCTTTTAAATAAAAATTTTACTCCTTTCTTTCTCTGTTTGGGGTTGGGTAGGGAATTCTGCATGAACTCTCAACACCATATCGAGTGGAACTCTTTTTTAAAAATATGTTTTTATTGATTTTAGAGAGAGAGGAAGGGAGAAGGAGAGAGAGATAGAAACAGTGATGATCGAGAAACATGGATCGGCTGCCTCCTGCACGCCTCTCACTGGGGATCGAGCCCGAAACCAGGGCAAATGCCCTGGCTGGGAATCGAACTGGTGACCTCTTGGTTCATGAGTCCATGCTCAACCGCTGGGCACACTGGCCAGGCTCAACTGGAACTCTTGATGAGCTTTTACTGTTGCACTAGGATTGCATTAGTCAGGCAGCATCTTTTAAAAATAAGCTGATGGAAGATTATTTTGAAAACCTCACGCCATTGTCCTCTTGAATCCAAGGTCAGAGATGAGAAATCAAATATTGTTTTGTTTTCTTACGCAGGGAAGCTGTTTTTCCCCATTCTGCATCACTTTGGGATGTCTCTGTATACCTGGTGTGCTGATATGCATCTAGGTGTGGGTCATGAGGTTTCATTCTGGCCTGCACTCAGTGGGTCCTTTCCCTTTTCAGCTTTCTCTTCACTGTCTTATGATATGTTTTTGAAAACTCCTTGGTTCTGCCTTCCATGCTACTAACCAAGACATTCAATCCTTGATGCAGGTACTTTGTTGTTGCTCTTCATTCCTCCACAGCCCAGGGGTGTCCTCCTTTCCTCTTTTCTTACTTTGGTCCATTTTGAACCCTTGCAAACACTTTTCTTTGCTCCATTTCTCACTTTGTTACATTTAGTTGCAAACTCAAAACCCCATGAAACTCAGTCACCAACATAGACTGCCCCTCAACCTATACAACTGAACATTGTTGGAGAAAAAGGAAACACACTTGTTCTGACAGTTCCTATTTAAAATTCCCTACCCCAGGCCTCCAGTGGACACTCAACCAGCATTGCAATGACACCTCCCTGTGGATTTGCTGTACTATCTCCAGAACAACTCCTTCAGACTGTCCCCTCTCTCAGCGGACTACCTTACTCCTACTCTGTCCCTCCAACAATTGGTGACTTCACTGCTTATTTACTAAGAAAAGTAAATCAGTTAGCAGGTAGCATATCTACTGGCATCCATACCAAAGCTCTTTCCTTTGGCCTTCTCCCTGCTTCAACAGATTGATGTCCTGAGTTCCTGCTCCAATGCTACTACTGCATGTCCCTTCTCCTTCTATGGTCACTATCTCAGCTGGCTGTCTTCTCTTTCTCTCCCATTAGCTCCCTTCCATACTGCTTTCCACAAACTGCTATTGTCAATATCACCAACAACCATAATATTGTGCAACTTCTTTGTTTTCATCTAATTTGACATCTCAGCCACATTTGACACAGTGACCGTTTCTCCCCAGAGACACTGTGCATGCTGATTGTCTACCACCTCTCCTTTCTTCTTAAAACACTCTCCTCCTAATCCCATCTGGTCCCCAATGCTTTAAACACCCCCTTTGTAACACTCACATGTACACACACACACACACACACTCACTTTCTGACCTCTTTTCTGATCTCTGGAGTAGCCAACTAACTATTAGACATCTTTACTTGGACCTTTCAAATTTGATACATTTGAAATAGAGCCTTTGCTTCCCACTCTGCCCAAGCTTTTATTCTTTTAGACTTTAGCATTTCACAAAGTGAAACCATCCACCCAGTTTCTCAGGTTTAAAGCCCAGAAGTACACAGGAGCCCAATACTCATGGGGCTTCACCCTTTGTGGAACACTCATAGAGCTGGCTTAGTGACATAATTCTCTAGACTGGGCTGAGTGATCAGAGAAACATGGGTGGTGTCAAGGAAAACTGGGAGTAGGTAGACGACTTGAGTTTATAGAGACAGAGAGAGATGATGATAGATAGATGATAGGTAGATAGATAGATAGATAGATAGATAGATAGATAGATAGATGATAGAGAGATGATAGATAGAGATAAGGTAGATGGAGAGAAAGAACAAGAATATGGACAGTTGTCTCCACATAGGACACATGTGCACTTCCCAGGTATGACAGAGCCTTTTTTTAGGACCCTTGGCCCCTGACTTCAGAAAGACGTTCAAGCTGTGTCCATACCACGGCCTGCAAAATGAACTGCCTACAGGGCCCGGGCAGGGGATATGTTAGTGCACAGGCTAGGCGGGGACTATGATGACTTGAAGATCTGGGTTCCATCTAAAGCAGACACTCTATAGCCAGCTCTTGCCTGCTGTGAAAACATAGGGCCAGGGTTGTCAGATGATGGTGTGTTTTTTGTTTGTTTGTTTGTTTTCAAAGAGGTCAAGAAATTAGAGTTTTAAAAATAAAAATTGCTTGATTTTTAAAAGTTAGCAACTAATAAACTTAAAAAAAAATTAAAACCTACTATGCTGAAAAAGCAAAACATAACTGTGGACATGGACTGGATGTACGACCTTTGGCCTAGACATACAAATTTGCTGTAAAATTTAAAATTTTAATTTAGCAAGTGGTTATTCTGAAAATCAGTAGTCAGATTCAATCAAGGAGCTACATCATAACCAAGAACTAAGTAATTCAAAATAAACTGCTGTTTGACTAGACTTAGGCTTTAAAAATATCTTTTCTAAAATGTCATGGGACTAGAGACAAGTGAAACAACACATCCAGAGATTTCAAAATTTAAAAAAAAGCATCTTAGCTTCTAAATGAGCAAAGGTATAACTGAAATGTGATATGTGTCTTATATACCCCCAGGTTTATAATTAAACCTATAACTTTTTATGCTACACAAATAATTATCCCTTACTTTGCTTTTTGTAAATTTCTGGCCTGAGAGAAACTAAATTATATCCCACAACATAACATTGTTTAAAATATTTCTGTAAATAACATTGTTTACCATATAAAAAGTGGGTCTTCAGAATGATAGGCATCTTATAAATTAATTGCTACTATTATTTCTAATAATGATAATGATAGCACTTAGCACTAAAGGCTGAGTTGGAAAGAACCATGTTAAAAATGTTTATCTAATATAGCCTGGCTCCAACTTGTGTGCTTGTCTTTTCCTTGTGCTATTAAAGCTGAAAGATCTAACTTAGATAAAGCACAGTGCAGATAGGATAAATGCTTCCAGGTTTGCATTTTTCATTAGATGCCAACTTAGTTTCAGGTCTAAGAGCTCATGGGAGAAGTGGCCTTCAATTGCCACGTGTCATTTCAGGTTATATAAGGTCTTACCGCAGATTCCATTTTTAGCTACATTAATAAAAGGAATTGTTCATTGTTATATCAGCTTAGCAGGCACAAATCACACACTGGGTCAAACCTTTGGGGGAAATAAGGTGATTCATTCTATTAATTGTTGGCCCTCGAAGTCTTAGTAAATCTTGCTTCTTATGTTGAGATGCAAACTTCGGGACCCGGAGATGTAACACCTTTTGCTTTGCTGACTTTGCTATTATAATGTTATACTTAGAACTTTATTTGGATCACATAAAAGGTTGCCATGACCACATGCCTAGAAAAGCAAGAAAACATATTCTTGATGTATTGTTTAGCGAAACAGGTTCTTACAAAGCAATGTGGTTCAAAATGCAAGGATTTAAACATCATGGTGACCAGGCTCACATCTGTTGTCCTCTTCAGACATCTCTGAATTGTGGAGACAGAAGCTCACAGATGCAGAAGTGATGGCCTCTCATTCTCAGGGTTACCCAGGGCCAAATGTTATGAGCTCTTTTGTGGGATGGGGCACAGAAATGAAGGTGGAGGGGGAACGAAGAAAGACTTGGTTGTATTTTTTTAAAGCACTTTTGAGTAGCAGGAGGATCTTAAAATACTCTAGATGGTGAATTCAAACCTTGATTGCATTATTCTTTTCATACAGCATAAAAAGCAGCATTGGGGTAGTAGGAGAGATAATTGGAACCAGGAATATTAATAAACACTAGAGTCAACAATGGGATACCTTGATGTGGGTTACTCCCTCTATTTATTATTTACAGCAGCTCTTGGGCCTTTCTCCACTTCTCAGTTACAGGCCCATAAGCCAGTCCTTTGAAGTTCGGCCTAATTAAGAAGAGGGTGGGGGTGAGACATATCTGAGATATGTGTGTGTTTAAGCCTGTGAGTGTTGAAGAAATGGGGACTCCTATGATTTGTTTTTCCTGCAGAAGGTGGTGAGTTATAATGGCTATGATACATTCTTGTTATGTTAGCTTAGGCAAGTTTTTTAAACCTCCTTGAGCTTTAATTTCCTCCCCTGTAAAATCAAAACAATAATATTAACTTTGAAGTGTTGTGATGAATAAATGAGATAATATATAATAAATTACTTTCCACTTGCTTGGTATATATATAGTAGGTACTCCAGGAATGGTAGCTGTTATAGTTACCCTAAATTTGGTTATTAGGGAAAAAGTCATTCCAGTTAATACTCATACCATATTACCAATATTCATTTTAATCTTTGTGTCTTTCTCATCTTACTAAATTACGCTTTGATTTATTTTCAGTATTTGGGTGGGACAGCATTGCTTTATTGATAGTTCATGTTTCTTATATTTTCATTTTAAGATTTATCAATAGGACTGGGTTTCAAGTCATAGAAGAAAGAGAACTTTGCCTATAACTAATTCCCATTAAACTTTTACATTTTAATAAGGCTATTTCCCAATTATCACTGCAATTCCAAGGGAAAGAAAGGAAGAAATGTTTATTAAAGAAGAAGAGTCTTGAGGTGGAGTGTCTAAGTAGGGTCCTTCGGCTTGTAAGTTGATTCTCTGTTTGATTTCAGCCAAATCTCTAGCCTGGCAAAGAGATAGACTGTGCTGAATGTACTAAGCAATGATCTGAAGTATTGACCACTTTATCTAGGGTGAGTATCTTCTTAAAATGTACACATGGCTTTATCCTCAGACATTTCCATGCATTGTTTAATTAATTCATTTATTCAGCTAGTAAATATTTCCAGTAAGTATTTACCAAATGTAGACTGATTATAAGACACTGTGACAGATACTGGATGCAGCAGGGAACATGAAGATGTTTAAGATCATAGTGTGTATATTGTAGGAGTCGATACATGTAAATATTTATATATGGGAGAAAGTGCTAAATGTTAAGAGGGGATCATGAATGTTCTAGGGAAAGATCATACTTGATCTGGATGGAGATTTGGCAGGGTTTTCTAAAACTGGCCTGTGATGGATGCTTTTCAGGATGAAGAGAATTTGGACATTCAGAGGTGAGCTCTGTGCAATGGAGACAGAGAGAGTAATGTGACCAAAGCATTGAGCCAGACACATGCAAAGCCTATGCTTTTTACTTAGCTGTCCCTATTCTGTGATTTTTTTTTTGGTCTTCAGTAAAAAGATGTTTTTAAAAGTAAAAGAGCAAAAAGGAAAATAAAAACTTGAAATGCAAAGTATATTCATATTTATCAAGCAAAGAGCAGTACATCTGAAGGCTTTCAACAGGAATGACCTGGCAGCCCAGATTGGGACATCTTGGTATTACTCTGAGCCCCCAAATGCTTAGCTAAACTAAGGTCACTAACAGTCCCTGCTTGAGGGATGGACAAATGATGTCCTCTATGGCATCTGACCTTTGCAACAAGTATGTGCTTTGGATGTGGAAGACTTTCTTTGAATAGGTAACCAATTGCACCAAACTTCAAAATCCCTAAGTGAAACGTGCACCATAGTGGGCACTTTGCAAAATAGTGTCTAATCTATTCCAAGACATTAGAACCAAGCTATCCAACTACCCTTTGCCCTGTTTCCTAGTACAGTATTTCATGTGTGAGTCTTATTTTCCATGCTAGATTAAAGTATCCTTGAGAGCACACCCCTTCCTCTCACTCAATATCTTGAATGAAGTATGGTGTTGAGCAGAATCAGTACTCAATAGCTATTTATTGATGACTTTCAAAAGAGAGCTTTAATGTTGCTTTGTTTTTTTGTGGTATTCTGTGTTTAGTTGCTTTTGATTCACCCTAGAATGGTGGATACCCTACAGGAATGAGTATCCAATAAGTGCTTACGAGTTGACTCAAGGTTAAATTAGGATTTAGCTTAAGTCCAGGTTGATCTAGGTAAAAACAAAACTCTTTTCCTGTTTTTTGTGAACTTCTTCCAGAAATATAAAACTGCTACCAGAAAAAGTTATCCAATTTAATCAAACTCATAGCACTTTAGTTCAAGTTAACAAACACTGTGCATGAACCAATGAGCCAACTTGACATGACTAGAGCAGGTGAATAAGTCCTGAGCCTTCTAAGACTACCCATGAGGTCAACTGGAACAGTGTTAGCACTTGGCTCAAGGTTTCATCCAGGAGAAGTGAGTCATTGTGATGCCACAGGAGCCGGGCTGACTTTGGGGAGAATTGGTTTCTCTTGTATGGGTGAGACCATTGTCTTCTGTGGAATACAACTCAGACAGACCCCAGGCTTTAAACTCTGAGAGGAGATGGCACTTGGTTAGGACCTTGGAGGTTGTATGTCCAAAGTAATTGGAACCCCCAACCAATGATTCTCCAGGGAAATCTTGGCTGACTTCCATGCTCCCCAGAGGCCATCTGCTGCTTTTCTCAGAGAATTTGCTGCCAGCAGCCTGTCCTGGGAGCCTTGGCAGCCAACAAACTTCCCTTCAGTCTAAATTATCTTGGATAAAGGAAAATCCCAGTCATGGATGTAGTAGACTCTTTTCCCCTTTTGAATGTTGGAAACAGTTTATCAACCTACTATAAAGGAAGTTTTGTATGTCTATTTTCCCCCCAAAGAAAAAAAATTCACAAAAAATAATCCTCCCCAAAGAAATGGGCATTGGTCGGGTACCATATACTCAGTAGAACTGGCAAGCATAGAGGGTCTTAAGACTGCATGTGTACTCAGAGCCTGCCAGTTCTGTGACTCATGACATGGCAGAGGCTGAGTTGGCAGCAAAGCCCTGTCCCAAACAAATGCCTCCTGCCTGCACAATCTAATTCTCTACCCACTTCTGAAAGAGTGTGATCTCTGAAAGCACACACACAGTCTCATCCCATTTAGTTACCTTTGTTCATTTGCAGATGTTTGTTTGCCAAAACATGAGATGCATTTAAATGGCATATGCAAAGTGTGAGCTTAACCATCACTGGTATAGTTGGTGACAGAACCTCACTCTAGTGCATTATTGTAGCACTGCCCCACCCTGCAAGACTCCTCACTGAGCCTTCTCTTCATCTCTGGCTCGATGTTGCGACATAAGCAAAACTAAACTTTGATCTGAATTCTAGAAAACCACTCTTTTTTTTAAAAAATATATCTTTATTGATATCAGAGAGAGGAAGGAAGAGGGAGAGAGAGGAACATCAATGATGAGAGAGCCATGGATCAGCTGCCTCCTGCAGGCCCCTGACTGGGGACCGAGCCCGCAACCCGGGCATGTGCCCTGACTGGGAATCGAACCTTGATCTCCTGGATCCGAGGTCGACTCTCAACCGCTGAGCCACGACCAGTCAGGCTAGAAAACCACTCTTGAATCCAACCACTTTTTGACACAAACACTCTGATTGTGGTAGCATGATCCCTGGGCATTCCTTGTCCATTCCTATCCCCATGCATTTGCTTAAGCTGTTCTTGCCTGGAGTTTTCTTTCTCCTCTCTGCCTGCTAATCTAGCCACTTCCCATCTTTAGAGGGCTCCTTCTTTCTTCCCTCCCTTCCTCCCTCCCTCCCTCCCTCCCTCCCTCCCTCCCTCCCTCCCTCCCTCCCTCCCTCCCTCCCTCCCTCCCTCCCTCTCTCCCTTCCTTCCTTCCTTCCTTCCTTCCTTCCTTCCTTCCTTCCTTCCTTCCTTCCTTCCTTCCTTCCTTCCTTCCTTCCTTCCTTCCTTCCTTCCTCCCTCCCTCTTCTTCTTTTGGTCCCTTGTGAGTTGATTTTGTTAATTTTAGAAACTGATACAAGTTGTTCTGAGACTATTTTAGAAAACAAGTTGGACGGTCAGATTGGATAAAATGATGTTGTGATGGTAAAGTAATGAGACAAGTTTTCTACACTTAATTAGTAAATAGTTATCAAACTCAAAAAGCTCAGAATCTCGCAATACAGCAAAGTAAAAAGACAATGCAACCCCTGAAATGAGCTCTGCTATTGAGATACAAAAAGGAGCTTGGGGAGTACCTGGAAAGCAGCCTTTGAATCCAGGGCTGACAGTGCAGAAGCTACAGATTGACTCTCAAATGCAATTTTCATGAAGGAAACTCAGATGCTTTTAAACAATGACATGATTGTTGGCATAATGCATCGTTCCTCAAGGTAGAAACCTCATTTGGAAAGGTAAAATCTTGTTCCATAAAAAATAAATTTCTTTGTTCTACAACCACATTTCGAAGGTCTACAATTAGATAATGAGCCTGTGAAGTTTGTGCTGACATGGATAGCTTGAAGATGCCCTTAACACACTATGTCTAAAACCCGGCTGGAATCATACTGAACAAACCCGTTTCTCCTTCAGCGCTCCCTGCTCGATATCTGAAAGCAGGATCCCAAGAGCAATCCTCGATGCTTCTTTCATCTTCTACTCCTGTGTAAGCAACCACAGAGCCTGTCAACTCCTAAGTATTTTTGTGAATCCATCTACTTCTCTCCATCTCCACTGCCACCACCCTGACTCAAGCCACTGTTGTCCCTCCCCTAGATTTTCACAATCACCTATAAATTGCTCTTCCAGCCTCCACTCTGGGTCTCCCCCCAATTCATTCACCACATACAGGGGTGGGCAAAGTAGGTTTACAGTTGTGAGTACACGAAACAGTTTATTCTTGTATTATTATATTATTTATTATTATTAACCTGCTTTGCCCACCCCTATGTAGCCTGAGAGATCCTTTTAAATTCCAATCAGATCAGATCACTTTCACACTTTAAATTATCCAGTACTGTTTGGATAAAGATCAGCATCATTGATACGGCTTAATAAAATAAGTGATTAAGCTTTTTTTTTACTCTTCAACCAAATCAGCACCCCCATAGCCTCTGTTCAATTTGTTTCAACCTCACTGCCCTTTCTGTTCCTGGAACTAGCCATGCTCCCTTCCACCTGGAGACTTTGTTCCCCTCTTCACTTCCTTCCTCTAGTTAAACACTGACTCACCCTTCACCTCTCAGTACCGAGTTCCTCACACTAAACCAGACTCTTCTGTTTTAGTTCCCTAGTTCCCCGAGCTTTACTTTCATGCCAATTACTAGTTGGTTAATGTTTATCAATGTGACAATTTGATTAAAGTTTATTTTATCTACTGTACTATAAGATTTATGACATCTGAGTTCACATTTGCATTTGCTTAGCATTATTTCCTGGGGACAAGCATTGTGTCTGTCACCCAGTAGGTGCTCAAAAAATATATATACAGCTGGAATGAATGAATTGAACCTTTCAGTAGTGCAAAAAGAAATGCACCTCTGGAAGCACCAAACAGTATAAATAAGTTCTCAATCAATAAGCTCCAAATAAATACAAGTAGTAAATAAACAAGGGCTATGTGTCATATTCTATTAATACTTCTATAGAAATACCCTCACAACACACACACATAAAAACTACTAACAAGGCAATAAATATAACATGTGAAAATGGAGGCAAGAATTCTGTCCCCCAACTTTCATTACATATATCAAATATATATATATAATATGTATAATATTATGTATAAACATATAGAAAAAGTTGTACATCTACAAACATTGAATTAATTATTTAATGAACCCACACATACCCACCATTTAGATACAATTGTTAACATTTTACTATATTTATTGATACCTTTCTCTGTGTGTGCACTGTGTGATTTGAGTAAGTTGAGTTAATCATGAAGAGATACTTCTGCAAATATTCCTCAAGTATAAAACACTTTGTATACATAACTACAAGATCATTATAACCTAAGAAAATAAGTAATAATTCTCTAAGGTAATCTAATAGCCAATCCAAATTTAAATTTTCCCAGTTGTCCCCAAAATATCTCCTATAGATGTTTGTATCAAACAAGAATCAAAAGTTCACTCACTGCTTGTGCTTATTATGGTTTTTTAAAAAATATTTTTAAGCATTAATAGTTCCTTGCTTTTTAAACTTCATTGCGTTGACTTTTGGAAGTAACTAGGGCAGTGTCTTGAAGTATCTGATCTCCTGGAAGAGCCTGATAATTTCCTGCTGGAGCGCTTTATATTGTTCTTGTATTTCTTAAAAACTGCAGGTTAGGTTTAAAGACATGACTAGAACTAGGTTAAACATTGATAACAAGTAGACCTCATAGGTGTTGGTGGGTCCTTCATAGTGCATCTCACAACACCACTGAGAGGGTTCCACTATTTGTGATGCTAAAATAAGGCGGTCAGATTCCTCCTCTGTAAGGATTTATTTATTTTCCTTTGCAATGAAAAGTAATCTTGCAAGGCAACACGTTAGATGACATGTGACACCTTGGGACTACCTTTTCCTCCCCACAACATTTTATCCAGTGATTTTGACCCCTCCTGGTGTTCCTTGTCTGAATCAATGCTTTTTGGGGCAAGGAATTTGATTTCAAAATGGTAATTTTTAAAATTTCTGTAATTCCTTCTACTTTAGTCACTTGGTATTCATTTGTAAAGAGGAGCTTTCCTACATCAACCAGAGATAAATTAAAGTTTTTCCTTTAAAGATGTTAAAATAGTTAATTCTTTGTGAGAAATATTCCAAATGTATGAATCAACACACTTTTAAGGCAACGATTTGAGTAGTTGTTTTAAGGAGTTGGCTCGCTGGTGATCTGCAGTCGTGCATATGCCCAAGCCAATTATGGTGCTTTGGGCAACGATCCGTGAATTTCAAGTTCTAATTAAGTCTTGACATCTTAGGTTAGAATGAGGCAAAAGTTCATTAGAGATTACTGGGTTTGTAATACCTGTTTTAAAAATACTCTAATTATGTATTTAGTCAATTACTATTGTAGATGACTAAGTAAATTCTGTGCATTTTAAGAAATCTCTCAACTCAATATTTACATAAACAGCTTGGAATGGGCAGAATATCAACTAATTAATATCCATTTTTAAATGCCCAAAATATCCGTGTTTAGGAAGTTAATTATGTATGTATGTGATATGGATGGGTGGGCAGCTGATATGCATGTTTTAAAGCTCATTGTTCCACATCTTTGCAGAGGCTTACTATGGTTTGTAAGGAGCCACAATGGTAGGCCCCTGTCACATCTCCTTTTGCAGACAGAGCCATGGGTCCCTCTTTTCATCCTGACAGGCATTTAATAAGTTTCTCATCAGGCTACTCCTCCTTCAAAGAGCTGAGGGAAATAAATCTACGATAGCCAAGTGTCCCACTTGCAACTCCCTGAACGCAACCAGAGTTAAGGTTGGCATCTTCTAGTTGAGGATGTTGGAATCTATAAGTGAGGCACATTTGTGCAAATTAAAATGAGGTTGTCAGTTCTGATGGGAATCCCCAAGACAGATTTCTCTCATGTTTTGGATTCTCATTTATTGAAAATGGACATCTTGGGAATTTATTATTCATTTAGTTTCAGATATCTTTATTGTCTTTCATTTAGAAGCATACTATTATTTAGAAGGTTTAAGATAGAAGATCTCTGTGTACTACAGGCTATTTTTTTAAAGTGGGATCAATTAGTATTAACTGCTAAAATCCTCAAGTGAAATAAGAGAAAACATTATTTCTTGAGCTGATTGCATGCTTCATGGTGTGCTGATACCCTGATGACGAAATAGTGAATTTTTGATAGAAAATGTTACTCATCAGAAGAAATCTGATCTTTAGGGCACAACTAAGAATAATCCTTGACAGGAGAGTTGGTGGACTTTAGGGACCCAATAGAAACAAAAACCCACAGTTCCCTTTACAACAGTTTTTGCCACACAACTTTCATGCACAATCACTCAATCAAAATTAATTTAACTAACATTTATTGAACTGTATTGGTCACAACAGGCTAGGAAATGCTAGAGAAACAGACAACTCCAAAATCACAGCCACTTCACTCAGTAAAAGTTATTTTTGCCTACAGCATCAGTGTTTTATCTGCCTTGTCTTTTTAAATCCTTTTAACGACTTAGGAAGCAGACAGTATTATCATCATTCCCATTTCACAGATAAGAAAACTGAAGTGTGGAGAGATTAAGTAACCTGCTTAAGATCGCACAGTAGAAAGCCCAGGAGCTGAGCATTGACCTCAGACATTTTGGCCCGAGAACCTTCTCTTACCCTCTCCACTCTGCTTCCTCCTGGTGCAAACGTGGGAGCTAGTGAGCAGTTTGATGCAAGGGAAAGAAACAGGCTCACCAAGAAGTACGAGCGATTCTGCAAGTAGCGGTGACACAGATGTACACACGGCTAGGTTGGAATCTCTGCCAGTTATTAGTTATGACCTTGACATTATCTGTCTGGCTTTAGTTTCATCATCTGGAAAATGAGAGTGATTAAAATTTATTCCAGTGTGTGTGTGTGTGTGTGTGTGTGTGAGAGAGAGAGAGAGACAGAGACAGAGACAGAGACAGAGAGAGAGAGTGAAGAGTTGAAGGACTGATACTTAATAGAGTTTTAGCCCTTTGTTGAGCACTTTATTGGCCTTTTAGGCTTCCAGATTGTAGCTCTTGAAGCCTTCATGTCTCTTCATCATCACACTTCCCAAAGCAAGGGCCTTAATTCATTTGGAGAGCCAAATCCTGGCTGCTCTCTGAGAACGTGAGCTGTCACCTCGCATGACTGGAGTCCTCAGGAATGATGATGGTGTGAGGACTAATCTGTGTCTTACAGAATGGGGACATTTAAAAAGTCACTCTGTTTTCCTACCATGAAGTAAAGACAAATTTATTCGACAGGGGTTCAGACACTTGGCCATCTCCGTGACAGGAAAAACCTCCAGAGGGGAATTTACAGCAGAAACTCTTCTTTTATTTCTGTCTCCAATGCCCGTTCCTGAGGTGGTCGTGATTTTTATTAGTCTGGCATTTGGACCTGAGACAGAGGCAGAAGGAGGACTTTTCCCTCCCCACAGGGGTCATGTTTGTAAGCCCCTAACCCACCTCCTGCCCAGGGGTCCCCTGCCGAGAATCCTGGTTCCAACAGGTGCTTCCTCTGTGATGAGGTAAAGGGGTTCTGAGTGCCAGAGAGGTGGGCTCGACTGCCTTAGGACCTGAGTTTTTGTCTCAGTTATCCAGGCCTGGTTCATCCAGAGCCTCAGAATACAGGGCAGAGGCCTGCAGGCGTGCCATTCATTGCAGACATCTAGGAGAAGGCAGCAGGAGATGGTCTTCCCAGAGCAGTCTCCACCCAGGGAGCAGGCTATTTGGGTCCTAACACTTTAGGAGGGAGGTTTCCCTGGAAATTGGCCAGTCATGGCTATTGTGTGTGCTCCTCAGATAAGAGAGCCGATAAAAGAACAATCATGCTGTTCTTGTTGGGGTTTTTTTTTTTTTTTGGTGCTGTTTTAAAGTAAAAAATAAAGAAATAACCCCTCTCAGATCTAAGTGTTTGGTGAGACCATAACAAGGACAAATACCTTCTGGAGCTTTCCCCAATTCTTCTATCCTAACTTCTCCATTGACACTTCATCGGGCCCAAGGATCAATGACAGATCCTTCCTTTGGGTTGTACAGTAATTCATGTGTCCTACGAGGAAGTAGTCAATTTGAAGGGCCTAAAATACACTTTCAGTGGGGATGAGTTTGAGTGCAAGATAGATAAGTCAGAGTAAATCTTAAAATGGTGAGAAAGAAACTGACATTTTGGGACTGACTGTGTACTGGACATCTTTGAATTGTACGCACTGTGGGTGCATACAATTGGGCATATGATCCACACCCAAACTTTGACAGTGATGGACGAAAGAGCTGTGGGTCTTTCTCCGTCATAATGATCCCTTTGAATGTGGACTCTGGTCATGTACTTTCTTTACAAGTAAATTGAAATGCTGAGATAGCCTGGCACCAGGACATAGAGGCTGAGAAATAGGTTCACTTCCTGTTTGGTTTGAACTACACCTTGAAGCAAAGGTGCTATGTGGAAAGTGGGGGAAAAGGGAGGGGTATGGGCCGGGTGGACATATGAGCATTAGGTGAAGCAGGAACCCTCGGGCCATGTCTCAGTGCCTAGTGTTCATAGGAAGTGGTTGGAGGTAGATTTGGGAAAGTGGATGGGCGTAGGCCTGGAGATTTAGGATATCCCATGGGTTTGCACATTAGAATCCTGTTGGGAGATCAGCAAATGTAGCATTAATTGGGCTCAACTTCTGTAAAGTCTGAGGGTGGGCACCCCAGGCTTCTGTATTTTTTAAGCACCCCATGCTAAGGGCAGCCTGGGCTGAGAACAGTGCCATAGCAAAGGGAAGCCAATGGATATGCGAGATAAGGGCTGATCCAAGCAGTACCTTAGGTGAACCAGCAGATACAGAAGCACCAAGTGCTATGACCTGTGTGGGGCTGGATGGAGCTTGTAGATGCTGGTATAGAAAGATTTTTAAACGTTACTCTACTCATATTTTTTCACTGCTTAATGGGAGATGATTAGAGATGGCTCGGTATTTGAGCTCATGAATTGATTTAAAGAAACTTAAATACCATGTATTTATGCATGCAAATGCTTCCTGCTGGGAGTGTGTTTATTTACTGAAGGGGCAGTCTTGGTTTTGTAGCTACGGGAAGAAAAAATGCTAAATGTGGCTCTAACCTGTTACACTCGCTTGCTTCTCTCCTCCGATGTGTTTTTAGTACGACACCTACACATCCATTCTCATTTTCCTTCAGGAAACTGGCACTGCGCCATGTGTCCAGGAAAGGTTCAGTAAATGTTAATTAACTTTGATTTCCAAAGAGAAAAATTCTACGGAGAGGGGTGATCAGTTTCTTCTCTTTTTTGCTGGAGGTAGAAAAAGAAAAATTGCAGCAGTAGAAAATATCTATTGAGCCTGAAGTGTGTGTGTGTGTGTGTGTGTGTGTGTGTTTGGGTATAAGGGTACCCTGCTTCGGTTAATTAGAAGAGAGGGCTGGGCCATAATTTGGGAGGTTAATGAAGGATCTCCTGGTTCTCACTGTGTCTCTCCAGCTGTCAGGTGCTGGAACAGGGGCATAGATGGGCCAGCACCAGCGTGATTTCTCTGTGTGCAGTATGTCCTATGCCACACCTCTCACCTTCCCTTCAGGTCCTCACTTTTCAACGAGGAGTGCAGACCTCCCCTTCTTTAAATTACATTCATTCTTCTTCCCAGTGCAATCTGGCTGCCTCTCCAGAGTTCCAAGTTATTTTCTTCCTTAAAGGTTGTTTCTTACTTTTGAATATGACAGACATTGCTCTCTATTGCCACCCAAGCTAAAGCCTGAAAGTCACCTAATCGCCTGCTTCCTCTTCTTCCCCTTCCTTGGCGTCTCCCGCTCTCAGCCTGCCATATCCAAAATGTGCTCTCCATCGCCACTGCCACGGCCTGAAGGGGCCCTCCCTTCTGCATTGCCCTCTGTCTGGACTCTCCTACCTCAATGCACCCCCTGCGCCCTCCGCAGGACTCATTTTTCTGAAGCATATCTAGGAAGAACTTTCTTGAGCTGTCTATGGGCTTTCTTATCCCATCAGCACATGTCTGCCCTTCCCTCTTGGTCTTGCGGCAGCCATGACCCCATGCTAGAGGCTCAGCCCAGCCACACTCCCATGTGGAAAAACCCTTTGATAATGTTCAGGATATCTGCAAACCTCATGGAGCAAAGCTTGAGGCCTGAGGCATTGGAGGAGATGCAGGGGCTGTGGATGGAAAAATCTCCAATGCCTCTATCAGAGTCGGGGGTGAACAGAGACTGTTAGGCTTCCTCACATACACTGGGTATGTGAGGAAACCCATATGTGGGTCATCTGATGTAATCATTGCTTAGTTGATTATTGCGTCTATGGCCCCCAAAAGTTTCACAGACTCGGGTTTCTATTGCTTAGTAACAATTGCCCCCAAACTGAGTGGCTTAACAACAATAATCATTTCGTTATCTCTTGTGATTCTGTGAGTTGACTGTGCTCAGCCGTGTGGTCTTTCTGCTCCATGTGATGTGGTTGGGAGCTGGACTTGGCTGGACATTCAAGACGGTTTCCTTAGATGGCTGGCAGTTGGTGCTGGCTTGGCTGGGGACCCGGCTGGGGCTGCTGATCAGTGAGACTCTGTTCTCTTCTATGTGGTCTCTGCAGAAGATTTGGGCTTTTTACAACATGTCATCTGAGTTCTAGGAGAGAGCATCCCCAAAAGACAAAAGTAAAAGCTGCAAATCTCTTAAGGCCCTGCTTCAAAGGTACTCAGCATCACTTTGGACACACTCTACTGGTCAAAAAGAGTCACAGGGCCAACCCAAATTCAATGCGTTAAGGCTATGGCTCACTGGGCATCATCTTTGGGAGCTAATTATTGAAAATATTAAGCAAGTTTGCGTGCACAATAAATCCCTAATTTCTGACGCAGGGTGGGATTTACTCCGGTGGCTCGGCATCTGTTAGTCACCTATTGGTTTCATTTCTAATTCCTGTTCTTTGGGCTTGCTCTTTGTGACTGAATCCTACCTGGGTATCACATTTAGTCATTGACCTCTGCCCCTCTTCTCCAGTGCCTCTAGCTGACTATGAATCATGTGCTACCAAGTTTCTTCCTTACTGACTGCTTAATCCATCCTTAGACATTTTCCTCTTTCCCCGTTTCTTTCAGTGCTGGCTCTCCACCTCCTGGGCCTCCTCGTATTCACAGAGAAGTCTGATTTCTCCCTCTGGGGCCTATTTGACTTGGACCCAAACATCAGTCTCACCTAGTTCACTGCTACCTGAGTTCCACTAATGTAGGGGCTTTTCCCAGAGACTGACGTTGCCTAGAGCCTGTGTCTGCGTATGTGGGGTGCCACTATATCCGACTTGCTCCTAATGCAGTTTAATAGATTTAGATAATAAATTTAGAGCTCTTTGACTTGTCAACCAGGCCATATTTGCTATTTGCTTAGCTGTGTGGACCCTCTCAGAGTCACCAGGTCCTCTCCCCAGGGCGCAGTAGGCCATGCTGAGAAAGCTACAGAGGTTTATGCTCTTACCTATGTGGCAATATTCCCCTAGCACCTTATTTATGTTGACTCTGGCATGTCAGCTTGTAAAACCAAAGAACCTCTGTAATAAAATAATCTTGCAAAGGTCAGCCATACCTCTAACACTGGACCTCTTTCACGATTTTTAGAAGGTCCAGCGTCTTAAGGAACATTCGCGTTCTATAACACAGGCCCCTGGGTCAGACCTAGTCATCTCATTTCATTCTCTTCCAAAAGAAACAGAACACGGGTTGGCATAAAGTGGATGTAGAATGTTTATGTAATGACATAGTTATTTTAAGATTCCTGACTAGGAAGCAGCTTGTTGCTGCTAAAAAGCTTAAAAGAACACCCCAAACTGCCAGGATAGTCTATTAACAAAATGTCATTTTAGCATGCATGAGCTTATGTGTATACCTTAATTACTGAAGTCACAATTTATAAATAGATATCTTTAACCTCATGTCTGGACAGGTCCCAATTTGAATGATTGCATCCTTCCTGACTAAATTCCCCTACTTCCAGCCCAGTGCAAGCAGAATAATGGGCCGACCCTCGCTTGCTGGGTCCACTCAGATGACCATGTCATGAAGGCTGAACCGAGGCTCACTAATGAATGTGTGTTTCCTACAATAGTGACTCCATATAGAAGAGAAGCTTTCTCTTACCAGTTGTAATTCAACAACAGAAAGCTCTATATAAACTTCAGAGGTGTCTCATCACAAGGACCTTCTTTCATCCTTTCTAATGTCTATAGAGGGGTGGGTTTTAAGGAGCAGGGATAAACTGGGCAGGACTCTTGTTATAGACTCTGTAATAAGACAGAGGCTAATAAACTTGTGTGTGTGTGTGTACATGGGTTTTCTGTAACACCAATGTACTTATAAGAGTGTATAAATATTACGAATGGCTCCAAAAGTCCTGACAAAAATAAGAAAATTATAAAACATTTAAAAAACATTTAAAGATTATAAAACATTTCTTAAATAAAGGAGGTTTGCTCTTGATGAATCAAATGGGGGGCTTGTGCTCCCGACAAATGAGGCTCAGTTAGAGGTCCCCGGGAAACCATCGGGTCTTGGTTTCCTATCTCCCCTAACCTGGCTGGCAGTATCTATGGTCTCTTTAATGCTCACATTTTTGTAAATTCACAACTATGAGGGGAATTGAGAAGAACAGCATGCCACCTTTGCCTGCAGAGGGTGCCTTACCCTGTTCATCCAAAGCAGATCCCACAAAGAGGACTTTGGTGGCTTTGGAGAGCTCTAAATGTTTCTTCCATTATAAGAAAAGCTGAAAAAGCTATAACTATTGGCAACCCTCTGTTTCTATACATGAGACACTGGCCAATGTTATCTGTAGATGGGGACATCTTTTTCTAAAATCTCTGTACAGACCGTGCACTCCTCAACCAGCCTGCTTTGCTCACCCCTGAAAGGTCCTGGAGGCCCCCTACCCCCACTTTAGTTACTCCTTTACTGTCATTGTCTGCACAGTGATATTGTTGTCACAGCCAAACAAGCACTGAGTCTGGGTCTCCTTCCAGTATCACAAGCAAGTAAGTTATTTTGGCTTAAAAATTATTTACATAAAAAGTATCCCTATAAAAATTATTCTCATAAAATGTCCCATAGCAGGGAGTAAGAGGAGAACTTACTGAGAGTCAACGGTATCTTCTAAGTTCCCCTGTTTGAGGTTCTTAGTAGAAGTTCAGTTGATTTGACTCAACTGCCTCTGAGTAGAGGACCAGAAGGTCAACAACATATCTATGCTATTTGCTTTGGCAATATTAGGTGTTAGTACTGTTGTTTGGTTTAAAAGTCCCCCAAAACATTAATGCCAAATTGTTAGTGCAAGAAAGCCTTAGAGAATGGTCACATTCCAACACCAGTCCTCATAAAGACTCAAACTAATAATATTGTAAAGTCGATAATAATCTCTAATTTTTGCACGAGTCTCCAAAGCAGAGCTTGTCCCAGTCCTTTTCAAACCCTGCTTTCAATTCTTCAACCTAATCTAGGAGTCTCCTAGATTAAATAGAAAAACAACAACGACCAGAGTTAAGTCACACACACTGGAATCCAAGTGCTCTCTGCTAACAAGGCTTGATTCTATTGGATAGCTCACAATACTATCGCTCTTTTGAACTTTCAAAATAAGAAGTTATATGGAACAAAGATGTTATATGAAAGCAAGAGATTGGGAAACACCATCAGAGTGTTGAAATCTAGCCTTGTGAAAGCAGTTAGAAGTCAGCTCAAGGTTGGCTCGTCTTTCCCAGGACACCTTCTTCTAGGCTAGGAGCAGACCGGGGAGGAAAATGCAATGCCATGCTTGTTCACGGGCCGCAGATGGACAACCTAGAAGCCATGCATCTTTATTAGCATCCACTGTGAGGCAGAGGAATGGAGCAGCAGGAAAAGACTGTCATTATGTTTCATTACCTGTCCCAGGACACGGTGTATATGGTCCTGCCACAGGCTTGGGTACGGATGTCAGAGATGGATGAACACCATTACGTGAGTGTGTGGTCAGCCCTCGTGACAAGGAAATCTTATTCCTTTTTTAGGCTTGCTGAGAGCTTTCATCAAGGCCTCGGATGGGAAAACTGCCACTGTTTACCAAAAACACCCCGGTCTTGTTTCCTGTTATTGGGTCGTGTTCTGCAATTCACATTTTATTGTTTAAGGTGGGACAGGGCCAGGGCTGTCAAAGTGTGACTTTTTCATTAGTGGTCTCATTGTCATTTCCTTCCTGTCCTGATTAAGATGCTGATCCAGAGGCTAACATCTGGCTTCTCTATAGATGCCCAGCTCCCACCAATGTAGCCCTGGGCACCCATGGTACAGAGGCTGCAAGCAAGAGCTGCCACTGGCCCCTGCAGCTGTCACCTGCACGGGCTCTTCTTTCCTACGTCTGAGGGCACTGACGTAGGTGGGAGACAGTGCCTTGGGCGCACTGCCAGGATGTGTGTGGGGCTCCCCACGTAGAGCGTTACAAAGTTTGCCTGGTCTGTCTTTCATCCCCCCCCTTAGAGAACCCTTAGCTTCTGGGCCCACCGAGGTTCTCAGAAAAAAGAAAATTGTCTCATATGAGTAGGAAGAGAGTTTATTTTAAGTTATGCATGCCAAAGATTTAGTCATTAATTTTGTTCCTTTTTAGGAGTATTTACATTTTCAAGGAAGGTATCTGGAAAGAGCAATGATTACTGCAAACAATCATTCAATAATAATCGTTTTAGGCATTATGAAGGGAGATGCATCTATGCAGAGGTGGCCCCACCCAGATTAAGTGGCTGACCGCTGTTTTGTTTTGTTTTAAACCTGTATGGTGTATAGGACTGGAAAGTGTCTTCCATCGGTTTTATGTTTTCAAGTCTGCTCCTTTATTTACCCTTCCCTGCCATATTTCTCCTCTACTTAAAAAGCAAACAAAATCTCCCCAAATCCCCCCTAAAACAAGCAAACAAACAGGGAAACAACCCATACTGGAAGCCAGGGATGGTACAGGGCGGCCAGGGAGACAAGAAGCGAAACACGATTACGAAGTGGTATTAAGTGGCTGAGGCATGAGGATGACTCGTGTTTATTTAGGAATGTTCGGGATGCTTCTCACCTGGAGCAGAGTGCAGTCACAGATGGTGAAGAATCTGTCCACGTGATGAGAAAAAATGTATAATGTGGCCTAACTCTACAGCCCTGAGGAGGAAAAATATAACAGAATTTATCCCCAACGTCTGCCTTTCAGCTCTTTTTTCCACTTATTCCATTTAAAAATTTCCAAGGGATGTGAAAAAAAAAAAGACTTGATTTATTTCAAAAAGTGCAGTGTACACTCTCAAGGTGTCCCATATTAGCTAGCACTTTGGAAAAACAAAAATAAGCATACCCGTAGGACAGGAGACAAGGCTGAGAAAAGAGTGTGGGCATAGATCTTAAATGGGTCAGGTTAAAATTAAATTAGTTCACTGTCTTTATGCTCAATGTTAAATCAGAAATCTAAGAAAGTTCCTTGCACAGAAATAATGTTCGATGTCTTTCACTCAGAGTTTCCACAGTATTTTATCTGGTTAAAAATATTAAACTTAATATGCAGAATTTTTTGAAACGAAAGAAGACCCAAGCTTAAATGAACGCTTCTTTTATTTTTCCTGATCATAAAATAATACATGCTATTTATAGAAAAGCAGTAAGAATACTATAAAAAACAATTTAAATGATTATTAAAACAATCACACAACCAAGAGATAAGCATGGCTAATATTTTTGATATATTTTCTTCTAAACATTTTCTTGCATGACTGTGCACATAAAAAACACACACAGATGTTTTACAAAATTAAGTGTTTTGTGTTTGGCTTTAAAGCACTTTCTGCACTTACAAATTAGAAGATTCCCACACCATTATATATATATTCTTCAAACAATAGTTCACTTAACATTTTTTATTACAAGCTGAGATTAGTCCTAATTTTTTTTTAATGTTATAAATAAAGCTATGACAAACATACAGGTACAACAATTGTGTGGTTAGATTTTACTTTATCAGTTTATTATTGTACTCTGCAACACCTCCTTTATACCTTTTTTAATTTAGGTTGCACTTTTTTTGTTAAGTTGTAATTGTTCTTTATGCAGTGATTGTATTAACACTTTGTAATATTTGTTGCAGATGTCTCTCCAACTTTTTATGCATCTTTTACATTTTGATGCATTTTATTTATTTTTGTTTATTTTTTAATCCCCACCCGAGGATATTTTTTCCATTGCTTTTCAGAGAGAGTGGAAGGAGGAGAGAGAGAGACATTGGTGTGAGAGGGACACATCGATTGGTTGCCTCCTGCACGTGCCCCAGCTGGGGCTGGGGATCGAGCCTGCCACAGAGGTACACGCCCTTGGCTGGAATCGAACCCAGGACCCTTTAGTCCACAGGCCGATGCTGTAACCACTAAGCCAAACCAGCTAAGACGATGCTTTTATTGACATACAGAGGTTGTGCCAAATTTATTGATTTTCCTTCGGTGTTTTTTCCGTTACTTTTAGGTTTTGGAAGCCCTTCATCAACCCCCAAGATCAATAAAGTATTCATCTACCCTTTCCCCTCATTCTGAAAATTACGTCTGGTTGTGGCTTATTTTTTTTTTTTTAAAGACGAAGGAAAATACCGAAAAGTAGAAGTGCCTTTGTTCCTTCTTCCTTCCGCCAATCCTGATCCAAAGATGCTCCTCCAGTTTTGGATGGTTTTACTTTTCACATTTCTCTTTTTCACATCAGCTGGAATTTATTTTGTTGTGTGGTCTGAGGTGAAAATCTAACTTGAGGATTTTTTTTTTTTTCCAGATAGCGAGCCAATTTTCCCAACACCATTGTTCAATAATTCATCCCTTCCTCCTTGGTTCGTGAAGGCCCATATTTTTTGAGTTACAAAGACAGGAAACTCACAATGACATTATGCAACAAAAATAACCTGCTTTCAAGGGCTTGACTCCATGCCTGGCTAAGCACGTGGCTCTCTCCACGCCTCCTCTCTGTGTGGAGGCAGAGCGTGCGCTGTAGGCCAAGCGACCCGAGTGTCCGTTTTTCACAGAATGTTCTAATTTGCTGAACCACACAAGTCTTTAATTTTTCAGTTCAGTTCAGTTCAATTCAACTGACTTAATTTCAACCAGTGTTTACTAAATGCTTATTATGTGCATCCACTGCAGTATGTGAATTATGGGTGAGTCAGTTTTGGATTTCAACCCAGCTTACGAACAAATTGCCTGATAACTCACGCAGGAGCCAAATAAAATTCCCCAAACGATTCTGGAAAAAGAAGGAGGGGCCTCTGCTGAAATCATTTGAAATGACAATTTTCAGAGCCCGAATCGATATGGTTTTAGGGCTGCAGGGTCCCTTCGTGTTCTCCTCTGAGAAGCTGACAGTAACAAATCGTCCAAGTCATTTGAATTACGCCATGGGAGCAGACCGAGAGCTCATAAACCCACGATGGGGCAAAATAAATAAATAAAGCAACATATGTAAGTCAAGGAAACACATTCCTTCCCCAGTATAAAAACATAGGAAGACAAAGCTGCCTGCCACTCTCGGATAACTACCCCATAGTTCATCAGGTACAGAGGAGCGGGCAGGAACAACATCCTTATCACAGATGCCACATGAATATCTAACATAATCATGTCCACAAATATTCCCTGTGACTTGTATTTCTATTGCTTATCTTTTCTTTTCATCATGCTAGTGTTCGCTTCTTCGCAGAATGATATAAAAACACCCTGATGAGATTATATATACTTTTTGGGTTCCTATTAGAGAAAACAAAATTATTCATGTGATCCCATTAGTCTGACAGAAAACTGCTGACAGGATGGAAATGTACCAAAGATGTGTTTCTTCTGTTTGTAGTTACGCTGCCATTTTTCTTTATTACTCCTGACACGTTGCCTGTCGCAGCAGGCACAGTACAGGAGACCGAGGGATGCTGTTTGAAGACCTCACTCCTCCAGGGAGTTCAGAAGCACCTGCTAATTGCCCGAGACCAGTGCATTTGCCTTCACCCCTCCCATTGCTCTCTACGTCTTGAAATCTCCACAGGGCCAAATTTCCCACAGTCCACATGGCAACTTTCTAGTAGTTTATCCAACAACATTGTGTTTAAAATTTAGTTATGAGTATTTTTTAACACAGTGTGTTTTTGCTTCCTAATATTCAGCGTAGTTGCAATTTTACACTTATTAGTGTGACTGTTTCACCTATCGTGTAAATTCGGCATGGTGAGTTCAGAGTATTTCCACACCAAGGTACCCCCAGTGCTTAAAACAGTGCACATAATAGGAACTCAACAAGTATTTATCAACTGAATGTTGAATGAACCAATTATAGGCAAGACGTTTTGCTGGATACGAAGGGAGACACAAAGATGCGTGACATATTGTTTCTATTCTCGAAGTACTTACAGTAGAACTGGGAGCCATGACAGACACGAAATTAAATAGGAAGACAAGCCAATAATACAAGAGATGTCTTTCGAAAGCATACAAAGTGTCCAATTAAAGGTACCACAGTCTGTGCTTGTGTCGGAGACAGAGTTTCCCAAATGAAACACTCCTGCATTTTTCTCAGCCTCCCTTGCAGTCACCGGGCCAAGCCGCTAGTGCCAGCTCCGTTCCCCAAACTGTGAATGGAGTTTTGTGTGCGTCACCCAGACGGAGGCTGCTAATGACCAGTGTGCCCCATGAACTTCAAGCGATGGTCTGATTAAGGCTCAGATCGCAGATAACTGGTGAGGAACCTGGAAAAGCATTTCAGTATCAGAATAGTTTTTAGGTCAAACAAGGCCTGGGGAGTTATTATTTAATTTGATCCATTTCAGCAGGGAAACAAGCAAAGATTTAAGGATTTGGTGGCACAGGTCCTACCAGAAAGTAATATTCAGCTCTCTGGGTCAAGCCAATATTTACTTCTATTACTTAAACAGAGAACTATTCTAATATGGGCTTTGTGGAAATGCACTTTCTATATTTAAAACTTTGCATGCCACGAACTTACTAGAGAGGAAAATTTGAGTTTAATAATATTTAAAGCCCTTTAGTAGATGCACCATCTATTCCTCGACTTGCTTTGAGAAAGAGAAGCGCTGTCTCTGGAAGTCTCGGTGGGAGCTGAGCTGCCCGGGTCCGGGCCGTTAGCTCAGAGGTGCTATGTGGAGGTGAGCACGGTAGCTCTGCCAGTGAGGGGTCCTGAAGGTGAGGTCACGGTACACGCGTGATTAGCCTGTGTACCTGTCCTCACCTTTAGGGAAGCTAAGTAAGAGCAGTGGTTCTGTTACCATTTCATTCTCTCTGAGTGAGGAGAGTCGCCCGGCTCCTCTCCCGCCTCTGAGTCTGCTCACAACGCTCATGGTAACCCGATTTCCCTCGCAGGGCCCGAGGAACACAGCTCCCCAGGGGTGCCCCAGTTTTCTGATTCCCTTTAGGTACATTGCTTCTTAATCCCCACCTCAGATCTGCCAGACACTTGATGAGGACTTGAAAGTATTTTTATTCCCAGGCTGGCAAAACCTTATAAAATCTTATCATCTGTTGAAATATTGCTGCAAAACTTTGCTTTGAAAGGTGCACTCTGTCAGATTGATGGGACGTTTCTGGCTGGAATGTTTAATTATCACCTAATTAAGATGGCTTGCGATAGTCTCTTTTTTGTATGCCATGAGATTTGCCAGTGGCGGGGTAAGTCTTGCTTGACTGACACCTGTCACTGGCCTGTATGGAAATGACAAATAATGTGATAGGATGAAGAGACAAGGTTTCGCCTCGGCACTGACCTGTGCAGTATTCCTTTTCTCTGCTGGTCTTTTCAGGCAGGTGCCATGGCCACGGCGTGCACTGACTTGGCCACGAGAAGGCTGCGTTCTGGGCAATGGCCGCAGTGGCCCGAGAGGCTAGTCATCCTAGCTCAGATGCTGAGCTGTCTGGGCTGGACAGGCCAATCCCTGAATGATCCACCGCTTTGCACTCAACCACTTAGATGGCTGAAAACAACTGATTCTGCTTAGAAGAGCTGAATCAGTGCCCACTGAAGCCACACCCTGTGTATTTAGAGTAATATAAAGGTCTTTATAAAATCGAGACGGAAGATGACAGGTCAACAGGTTCTTATTTGAAAACTCTGGTGTAGGAGGCCAAAAGTGTTTTCACAGGCCCCGGGAGACATAGGAGATACTGTTTCCCATTTCTTGCCTATTCCATTCATCCTGATCAGCACCCCAAACTGATTTCTTTGGAAACATCAGCTTTTGTTAAACACCCTCTTAGAGGTTCCCAGAGGACTGCCCATTGCTGACCATCGAAGTCCAAACTCAGCTCTGATTTGAGGCGGCATCATTAACCCATCCATCCAGCCGCATCTCCTCCTGCCCCTGGAAGGAGCTCCACTTGGCCAAACTCTCTCCTCTGCGTTTCCTGAACCCACCTTTCCCGTTGTTACTTCCAGTCTTGACTTGGGCTTCCTTCCATTTCCTCCTCCGCCGCCTGGTTGTCTTCCAAGAATACTCACTGCACTTCTTGCCTTATAACTGAAGTTTGGCTTTCTCTGGGGGCCAGGGATTCCCCCGGGGCTCAAAAGAGCAAAAGTGGTTCATTTCTTACACCTCAGATGACAAATGTACACTTACATCTTTTCTCTGTGCTGTGTAGGTCTCACGGAAGGGCCCCTGTTGCGACTATTAAGTCACCTGCTCTCACCGAAGCTCATCAATGCACAGAGCTTTCTCTAGGACACACTGGCCAGTGTGGCAGCTATTAGGTCTCTTCCATCACTGTGGAAAGTTCTGTTGGGCTGCTCCGGTCTAAAAGCTGGTCTTCCTTTGCTCTTTTTGCCCCCACCAGCCTATGCCCAGGCCTCGAGTCGTGGTCCTCCTCACTCCCGCCCATACCTGCAGCATCAGGCAGGGTCATCCCAAGGGAAATGTGGTCCGTAGCGATTACGTGCCCCATGCTTACTCTGTGCCAGGCTCTGGGCTAAGTGTTTTATATGTATCATCTCATTTAATCCTCATAACAAATGTTTGAGGTGAGCATGATGCGTCCCATTGTATAGACGAGCAAACAGGGGCTTAGAGAAGAGAGCTAACTTGCCAAAGGCCACACAACTACGTGGCAGATCTGAACGCAACTCACTGTGTCTAACTCCAAAGCTCCCGCGGCTCTGAAACACACGACCTGCAACCGTTCCTATTGGAATTGCCTGGAAGCTTTCAAACGAGCAGATACCTG
Organism: Miniopterus natalensis; assembly: GCF_054644295.1. Lineage (NCBI taxonomy): Eukaryota > Metazoa > Chordata > Mammalia > Chiroptera > Miniopteridae > Miniopterus > Miniopterus natalensis. The sequence continues at coordinate 67,057,703 of NC_142087.1, read as the reverse complement.
GGCTTCATCGTAGGCTCAGAGACTTCATGCGGTGCTGGTAGAAAATAGGCTTATCAGGTCATTCTGAGCATCCAATTAGTAGTTATTTAGTCAAATTATAAATACACATATTATTCTACTCCTGGCTCTCAATCCCAAATAAATTTTCAGAAGGGCCCATGTGGGAGCATGTTCATTGGCCTTTCTTTGTCAGGCCAAGACAGGGAAGATGTCTGGTGACCACCACAGAGGGACTGGCTGGGGACTGTGTGGTAAACACACACGTGGGCTAGAGATACGCATAGAGCAGAGGTAAATCTTAAAAATATAGTGCTGAGTTGGGGGGGTGGGGTATGAAAAGAATGTAGTTTAAGGAACTGTAACATTTTTTAAGTTAAAAGTACAAGTACAAAATCGCAATATATGTTATATTTAAAGATGAATAAATGGCTCTAGCTGGTTTGGCCCTACTCCAAATTTATTAATGCAGACTCTCCAGGGGATCTGCGTCTCCCAGATGATTCCTATTATCACGGAAGTTTGGGAAACCATGAGCTAGAATGATCACTGAAAATTTCAGGAGTTGCTGGAACAGGAGAAAAGCATTATGGGATGGGCAGAAATTAGGCAGAAAGGCCAGAGGGCAAGCATCCAGGGAAGACTTCTTGGAAGATATAGAAACTGAGTTTGAGGCCGTATCAGCAGAAAGAGGGGAATTCATAGGACTTAATGAGTCCGGGGTGAGTAGCAGAAGGGTATTTCATAGAGGCGGTTAGCCTTTGAAGTCACAGAGCTTTCTGGGTAATGAAAGAAAGGTGATTGTTAAGTAAAATCTTGTCTCTGTCTTTTTCTCTTTTAGAGTGGAGCATGCTGTGGTCCAACCTCCAGACCTTTTGAAGATTTACATTTGGACTTGCTACCCAGATTTTGAAATGAACGCTGGAGCCAGAAGGGTATCGTGTTAAATTCCTGGGCAGAACCATGAGAAGCTATCGCATACTTTTATCCATTTACATTAAACCCAAACCATCCATCCTCCTGCAATTTTTCTCTGCCTTCCCCACAGGATTAATATAAATCATGGGAGATAATTTGCAAAGAAGGCTATTTAAAATTGCAGCAGAGCAGTTCATTTGTTTCGATAATTCACTTTGGTGTAAAATTCAATTATTACTGACAAATAAACGTTAGTAACTTAATCATTATAAAGAACAGACGTCTGGGCAAGGGACAAGTAAATTAGGGGATTCCCAAGTCTTTTCATCTCCCCCTGCCTCCCCCTAGTGATTCTAGAGGATTTTCAAACCTCATAAGAGCCCTAAAAAAATTCTTTCTTCTTATCTCTGGATAGAACTCCTCTCATCAGTTTAGGTTTGAAATGACAAATGTGTAAATACACACCACAAGTCTATATGCTTGCAGGACGCTGTAGCATTTTAAAATCCAGCCTAACTTCCAGAAAATTTGATCTTGATTTTTTCCCCTCTGGCACAGACCAGAGAGAGAAGCACCGCCCATTCATCGGAGGCCCGACACCTGCTGATTTGTCACTTTTATTTAGTTCAAATGGATTCACACGCGTGAGGAAGGGGGCCCTTCAGAGGAGCCAGCGCTGGAGAAAATTAGCTCTACTTTGACCAACATTAACTCCTCTGATTTTCCGTTAATTGGGATCTGCTTTGTGACTAGGGAAACCACTGTGCACAAGGATTTGGTGAATTGAAGAGGTTTCATAAACCCAAATGAATAGCAGTAGGAAGGGTGGGTGTGACAGAGGCCACAGGCCAGGACACCATACGCTTGAGGCAAACAAGGCAACCCTCTTCTGCCTTGTGTGTCCTGCGCAGTGACACTGAGGCCTGGGTCTGATGAGCCAGCGGAAATTCTAAAGAGCTAGAATCTGTCCTTTCCCTCATTATAGTTTCCCACTTAGGTAGTTAGTATGCGTTTAATCCATTCACAGTCGTATTGGAATCCAGGGCTCTATCCAGGCCCCAAAGGAGTGCTACTAAAGAGTTTTCACAGCTCAGCATTTTTTTTGCACTCAGGACGAAAGCTGGACAACCAGTTTATAAAATGCTGACAGAAATACACAGTAATTTAGAGAGCTTCTATGCACGGTCTTCAAGATGAACCGCCCTACATCTCCTATTATTGTTTCAACTCATCCTTCTGAAATGGTCCAGCACGTAGAGGAAGGCTGTAAAGGTGTGGTGAGCAGTGAGTTATTTGCAGGCAATATAAGAATGGTGATAAACATTATAAAACTTGTACCTATAGAGCGGGCACTTCAGAAAGTAAATAGGTATAATAGCACGTCTATGGGTCCCCCCGTCTCCCGCCCTCGCAGGCACTTCATTTCAAAGTGAAGAAAGCCTGACTAGGTAGCTGGCCTTTAAGCCTTCAATTAATTGAACAAAGATTTTAAAATTGTTCAATTGGTTTCATTAGGAAGTGTACAATGAAATAATAAAGTAAAACAAATGATATAAAGCAGAGCCACTAATTAGCTCGACATGATTGATATAGCTTTGGACCAGGCATTTGATCTCAAACAAAATGCAGTTCCTTGTTAAGAGGATTTTTAATTGATGTGCAGAGAGGTATTAGATGATGTTGGAAAATAATTACTCCAAACCTATTCATGCATTTGGCTGAACAGAACAAATGAAGTTTGGGCACTGGATCTGGCGAAGTGGACACGTGCTAATTAATAACAAGAACAAGCATCTTCCATGCGTTTTTAACCCAGTATTTGCTAGGAGATTGCTGAGCAATTATGCACCATAATGAGGTTGTCATATAAACAAGATTAACATTACTCAGATGTCAGAGGAGATTGCAAATTCGTGCAACCCATATGTATTTTCCGGTTGTTGTAGGTTGTAATGCAGGCCTAACCCGTCAAGGTCGCCTCTCCAAGTTCAGGTACGATTAAGGCAGTTTCATCATGAGATAGCAAATCTTTGCTGTTTTCTGATGGTCAAATGAAGACTGGCCTCTTAGAATAAATAAGCAGGTCCACTTAAGCTTCTGTCAAAGCACCGATGCACTAAAAAAAAAAAAAAGAAAAAATAACTTTTCTCAAAGATATGGATATTGACTGGGATAAATATGCTCTTCATCTCTAAAAACTTGATGAGCATATGCACCGAGTTACACATAATTTGTTAAATCTGACAAGGACGTTAAATTAGCATTTGGTTGATCTCGGCCAAATTCTTTGCTCAGAAAAATGTGTGCGTGTTGACATGAAATTAGAGGGATTTATGGGTGACTATCTGAAGGCGGAATTCGCCTTTCTTTGTTTTATATAAGGCTGTTTTCCCTCCCCTGCAACGGTAGAAAGATCTAGCTAACTTGCAATATGTCTCCATAGCCAAAAATGTAGCACTGATTCAAGTATTTAGATAACCTAGACAAACAATTTAAAACTGCAGTAAGGAAATCTTGAGTTTGGCGTGAGTTAAAAGTATTGAATAATTGCTCACCCTACTCCTGCAGTATATAAATTCAGTTCGAGCGACCGGTTTAATATCTGCCTTTTAAAAAGTTCATTTTTCTCAATTACTCGTCACAAATTCTTAAAGTTCTGAGAACGTGACATTTCCCATTAAATGACGGTATACATGAATCAAACTCTCTCAGTTCTTTGTTAGACCAATAAACATACGTGTGTGTAGATTGTGCGTGTGTGTGTGTGTGTGTGTGTGGAGAGCAGGAGAGGGCTCACAGTCAGCGGGGAGAGGAACCCCAGACTAACTAGTCTCTCGGTTTCTTCACGGAGCTTACTGCTCATCCCCTTGCAGACAATTGTCTTTTCCTGAAATGCTATCTCTTTATAAAAATGTGTGTTTATTTACAAAGACTCTTTTTCTAAAAGAATGGGTTTTTAAGCCACCATCCTCTCTAATTATTCTGTTACAGTTTTCCTTGATCACCTTGATCATTACAATTAATTTCTTTGCTACTCAATATTTGACTTTAAAAACCTAATAAATGATGTAATTTTCCAACAGCAAACCTCATAAAATGGGGCAGTGATTATTACAGGACGCTCGGTGCCCTGACCGTGTCCCCCTGCAGTCCCAGTCCCTGTTATTGTGTTTACTGCACAGTGTCTGCAGCAGATGCGGAGACAAGAGGGCAAAGGCCCCTCACCCAGGAGTTCTCCAGGCTCCGTGGGGCCGCAGAGCCGATGGCATGAACAGGAGCGCAGGGGCCGCTAGAGCCCCGTGAGAACTCGCAATCTCACCCGGACGGGGTGGCCTGCAGACCGTGGGCAGCGGGGTCGATAGGGCTTGCATGGAATGAAGATGAATGTGAAGGAATTCTGGTGGGAAAAGTGCGCTTCTCCCCCAAATAAGTGCCAGAAGCATTTATAGTGAAGATAGTAGTGACGGACTCTATTGCTGCCCAGTTCTACGGAGACAGGAACAGGAGTAAAGGAATGGAATGAGCCACCCAAGCAGTGAGTTGGCCTCTAACCAAAGGATGGGTGGCTAGTTTCGACCTGAGAACTTGGAGATAATCTAAGCAGAGCTGGAGAGGCCCCCTCCTCTTGGGTGAAGCACTGAACCATCTGAATAAATGCTACAGAGCGCGAATGAACAAACAGAAAATTCCCTGGGGTCTAAGTGAAAGGTTGGTCCATCTCAGACAGGACCGTCGAGTGTGTTGTTAGCGTCTGAAGGAAATGCTGTGGATGTTTAAAGACTCTTCTGTACGTGGAGCCTCAGTAATTACATGGATTATTATCCTGTATAATGTTAAGTGAAAGGAGAGTTATTGACAATATAATTATAAATTATGACCATATTAAATAACATGAATTGAAATAAGACTAGGAGGAAATAAGCCAGAATGCTAATATCGGTTTTGTTACAGCGGTGAGATTACGGGTCATTTACCCCTTCTTTTCCAAATTGCCTGTAAAATTTTAAAATTATTTTTATAATGAACACATTAAAAAACAGGGTTTACTACACTAACTTATTCCAGAGCAAACTTGAGGAAGCTCCTGGAAGTGGATGGGGTAATCTCAGTGTTCTGTATAACTGGAAACTCCAAGCTAACTGATATTGTTCCGCAACTTCTATGGCCTCAAAGAATTGCGAAGTGAATTGCCATCCCCGCCGTGAGAGCAGGTGGTCTTTTCGCTGGAGTTGTGGGATGAGACTGCACGGGTGGGTGTCTCCACCTCCACACAGAGCACGTGTGTTTAACAGGCAACCGAGTCTTTCCTTTAGGAGACCTGGGTTTGGCAGCACTGGGCATCTCTAGCTGCCCAGGAAAGGAACAGTGGTCCCTAAGTCACTCCTGTGGTAGAACTGCCAGCATTTGCTCCCATTACCTGTGAAGATCGAAAAGAAACTATTTGTGGGTAGTTATCTTCGCTTCCTGCAAGAGATCACAAGGGTAAGATTCCTTCTTTTGAGTGAGCAGAGGTGCTGGGAAGATGAAGTTTCTCTCTGCAATTAGTTTAACATCAGACTTTACAACCTAGTCAGTGGCTCTCAAAGTGTTTTCCTGGACCAGCAGCAGTGACATCACCTGGGAACTTCTTAGAAGTGTGGGATCTCAGCCCTGGCCGCTGTGGTTCGGTGGTTAGAGTGTTGGCCCTCGCGCAAAGGGTCCTGCATTCGATTTCTGATCAAGGGTACGCACCTGGGTTGTAGGTCCAATCCCCGGCCCTGGTAGGGGCGGATTTGAATCCCCTTGTGAGGGTTTAGATCCTGGCTCTATCACTTGCTAGGTGGATATGAGGTGGGGTATGTGGTGCAATCAGTAGAGCTACAGGAACTTTCAAGAAGGTAGTAAGACCATCCCCACTGGGTTTATGGCTTAAAACTGACAGAGACCAGCTCCATACAAGGTGGCAACTAATTTCACCTAAGGGTTCCCTGTGGCCTTATTATACCCTCATTGAAATACATTAGCATGCTAAAAGACACATGCCAGGTGGGAAACAGAAAGCCCATATAAAGGCACAAAACGGCCCACAGGGCTCCTCTGAGAAATCTCCATGCCTTTCCTGGGAAGATCCTGAGTGTTCCTCCTCCTTATTGAACACCTTACCCCTCCATTAAAGGAACCTCAATAAAGGAAGCAAATTCTGCTAAAGGGGGGCTGGTCTGTCCATGGAGTAACCACTCTCTGTCTCACTGTTTCATGAATAAACTCACTTTCACTGTAAACTCTATGGTGGCTGGAGTTTGAATACTTTCCCACACAAAGCCAAGAATCCACAGTGGGTCTCAGACTGTGTAGTCCCCAGACCCCCCACTCCCCGGACCTCCAGAATGCCTGCATCAGATGAACATAGCATGAGAGGGAAGTGGATGAGAGGAGGGCAAGGAATTTCATAAAACGTCATGGGGTTCATCATTGAATGGGAAAAGCGCAAATAAAGAAGTTAAATTATTTTACTTTATATTTTATTTTATTGTAAATATGTTTTTATTGATTTCAGAAAGAGGAAGGGAGAGGGAGAGAGAGAGAGAAACATCAACAATGAGAGAGAATCATAGATTGGCTGCCTCCTGCACGCCCCCTACTGGGGATGGAGCTTCCCCCCCAGCCATGTGCCCTGGCTGGGAATGGAACCGTGACCTCCAAGTTCATGGGTGTCAACTGCTAAACCACACCGGCCAGGCAGGAAGTTGAATTACTTTGAATTTTATTTCTTGTTAATGGAGTATACTTCTTTGATCACTCTTAGACTAAACTGTTTGGGTATATTTATAAAAAGTTAAAAAAATAAAAGAGTTGAAGAGTTATATTTTATGAAAGAAAACCATGTCATGGTCTTCCATGATCAGCTTTGTTCCAACCACACAAAAGCCTAGAAAGAGAAAACTCCACAGGTAAAAATAGTTCCTAGAAGGTAGGAAAACAGAGGGAAAGAAGACCTGCCTGGCCTTGGGATCTGTAAGAAATGTAGGCAATCATCCCAGAATGGAAGTAAATGGCAAGATTCCTGGGAAAGGCCTGTTCTCACAAAAATTCAGCAAACAACTGAGAAGTGAGTGTTTTAAACTATGATTCTTTTTAATGCTCCATCCACAGCTTTTGCCTGGGCCATGGTAGCAGGGCAAACTACAAGACTGGCAGGACCCAGTGTAAAATAAAAATGCAGGGACCCTTGTTCAAAAAGCAAGGGGAAATTGCCATTAAAGTACCAAAATATAAAGCTTTTTCCTTTCTTCTGTCCTCTGTCTCTCAACTCATCAGGTGTTTTATTTGCTATTTAATATGCTAAATAAAGAAAAAATTATATTATTAATGTGAAATTTCTTGTTCATCTTTATAATACACAGTGTCAGTTTTAAATGCAAATGGAGCATTTAACTCCCAGATAAAATCACCAAATTTATACTTTTTCCCCCCCAGTGGCTTGTCCTTGGAGGGTGCCTCAAGCTCACCAGAAAAGACCAAAAATAAATAAATAAATAAAATTAAAATAAAAAGCCAAATTGAGAAATGCTAGAAGGAGGAAGAGAGGATCCCTGAGGCACAGAGCTGGCCTAAGGGAGTGCTCCCTCCTGCACTGGCTACTCTTGGGGTTAGTGTGGACTCTCCAAGCATCTAGGGGTTCCCTGCTTTGAAAATCTGAGAACCCGAGTGAACTCAGGTCTGACAGCTGCTGCATTCCCTTCCTGCCACGACTGGATTTATAAACTGGACCCCAGCCGGGGCAGGGTGAGCGGAGAACAGATAAGCCAGCTTCTCTCTTTCCCATAGACTCACTGTCCTAACCCACAGCAGATGGCAACCTCCAAGTGCAGGGGCGCACAAAGTACGATCCTGCATCCAGGTGAGCAAAGTGCTCACTCCTGCTGAGTTGCACATAGAATGTGCTATGACTGTCCTGTCCAACCTGGACCCTCCTAAGCCCCCTGGTGGGACGGAGGTGCAGAAGTGGGTGGGAGGCAGTAATAGTCAAGGTACAGGGGGTGGGGAGAGTGCAGCCAAGTGGGACTGAGCACCAGGAAGGGGGGCCAGTGCAGGGAGGCTACAGGAGGTGGTGCTGCAAGTGTCCCAAGGCCTCACGTTTCCGCTGTCCCCATCCTATGAGACTTCACTTACATAACACTATTCAAAGATAAAATTAGGATTATCAAGGCAGCAACTACAGAGTATCAAATTGCAAGTATGGGGCCCTTCTGAGCACAGAGCCCCGGGGTGACTGCACTGTCACTGGCCCCCAAGACCGGCTCTGAGTGACGAATGTGGCGAACTCCCAGGTGAGTCAGGTGGCAAGATGCCTTGGAGAAGGTGGCTCAACCTACATCATTTGTATTTGGAATTTATCTTCTATTTGGGAAGGATTCGAGACTTATAAAATGAGATTTTATTTAATTAAATGGGGCCTGACAATTGGGTTAAACATCTGATTGAAACGATTTACTGTGCTGCTTTGTCAGATCAACGGCATTGTTTAGAATCAAAGGCTCTAAGAGATGGAACTTTTCATGCTCTCCGGGGTGCATAAGATTGCAATGTTTGAATGATATGGAAAAACATTTGAATATACTGAATTTGGAATTACAGGGGGGAAAAGCACAAACCCTTATAATTTAAGAAAATTGTAGGTACTCAGATCTCCACTGGGAGATCGGCAACTGAATTTTCCCCTTTATGTTCATTTCTCATTGCTGACCGTTCTGGGAATGGGTGACATCACCAACTGCATGTGTGTAACTGAAGCACATTCATTTCACAAGCACCCCCAGGCTGACACATGAACCTTGTTCTAAATTTCCCCGGCTGCCTTTGGAGAGCTAGCCTCAGGGCTCCAGCCATCCATGGCATAGAGGAAGTGCCACCCAATACTGTCGCCTGAAGCTTCATGAAGCTGCTCTGCTGGCAGGGTTCAGCCCATCAAGGCTCACCAAGGAGACACTATATGAATCCCAGAACCATCTTGACGTTTCTGGCTCTTGGGCAAACTAGGCCAACATTTGGTTCATAATCTTCTTCATGATGCAGCAAAATCAAAGCCAGGTGCTTCCCTCCATGGTTCAAACCTGGAGTCAGACACAAGATGTACCGAGATCAAAGTCCCAACTGTCACAGCAGATGAGGAATTGGGAGCAGCACCCCAGAGCCTTCTCTTTTGATTTAAACTGTTGTAACATTCCCCCCAACCCATCTTTTTTTCCTTTGTTCACAGGTGCTTTATCTGTGGAAGCGAATTCAATGTTTCCATGTTGAGTCCAAAGTTCTCACTCCCAGCTGGTAGCAGTGCACATTTTGGTCTGAAATCTATTTCAATGACTAAAAATGTCCACTATTTCCCCCAGGGCTTTTGATGATAGAGAATAATCCAGTTTGCCAAGTTTTATTGTTTGAATTTATTTGCTCCCCAAACTGACCCCTGCCTAGCAATTTTACATATAAAAATTATATTATTGCATAAGTTTGATTAAACTACTTTTGAAATACTTATGCACATTTTAAATAAGGAGCTATATGTCACCAATCGTGAATGGAAGATTCATGCATGTGTGGTAGGCGGTTAGACAGACCTGAGCAGAGCAGGTACAGAAGGTCACCAGGGCAGAAAGCCCCAGATGCCTAGCATAGTTCAATTACAGGGTGAACCTCGTCCCCGGGGTGACCTTTCTTCTCCTAGCACATCGCTGGCTATGTGGTTTGGACCCCCTGACATTTCCTCCCTAGAGGTAACATCTAGGCCTCAGTTGTATTTCAGCTCCAGGCCCAGAAGAGCAACAAAACCAAGCAAGCAACACCACAGCTGACCTCAGGGGCCAGCTGCATTGGATAATGACCCCTGTCCTGGCTCTGACCAATGACCCCAACCCTGAAAGGACACACCTGGAAAGCTGCTGAATATTCTATTGAGATTCTTCCCTGAGACCTCCCTTAAAATCTCCACCCTTAAAACCCTTGGGCCAGAGAACCCAGAGTTCTCCCTCCTGGGAGCATGACCACTCCCCTCCCTTCCCCACCCTTCCCTATCCCCCCTGGTGCATCACCTTTACCTTCCTCGATTCTAGGCTCATTCAGTCCCCTGGCTGATGCCTCCCCCCTTACATTCTGGTGACTTTGCTTTTCTACTAGAATACCTGGGAGGGAGAAAGGTATGGAAAGAGAGAGAGAAACATCGATTGGTTGCCTCCCACACATGCCCCGAATAGGAATCCAACGAAAACTTAGGTATGTGCCCCGACTTGGAATTGAACCCACAATATTTTTGGTGCATAGGATGACGCCCAACCAAGGGAGCCACCTGGTCAGGGTCAGCCTTGTTTGTTTTAAACATAACTCACTGTTTCCTTTCTGGATGTTTAGGCTTATTGTGAAGATAACATAAAACAATGCCGAAATCCCGAATAAGCAATGCTAGAATCCAGATAAAATAGCCAGTGCCTAAAGGCCAAGCCTTCTGGAAAGCGCAAAGGTAACCCTCCCACAGGTCCTGTTATGGGGTAGCCTCAAGTATATTCTCACTAGGCGCCTCTTCTCCTCCAACATCTGTATGAAATCACCAGAGTGAGGGATTATCACTCCTATTTTGCAGATTAAGGCACCGAAACCCAGGTTTTAGAAAGTTAGTGGCAGAATCAGGATTAGAACTCAGTTCTTCCCTCTCAGCAGGCGGTGCTGGTTCTAGCAGTGGACTCAGCAGCCTCTCTCCAGGAAGGACCTGCCCAGCCCTTTTCTTGGCCTGGGGCCTCTGCTCTCTCCAGCAATCCTCTGATCTGCCCTTCTCTGCCCTTTCTCAGCCACATGAGTCTTTGATGTAAAAGAAAAGTGAGAAAAATAAATTTTCAGCAAAAACAACTGGTACAAGCCTGAGGAAACATTTCCATCAATGTGTGGGACTCTTGTTTGATTATTATTTTTGATGTTTGTGCAGTTGTCTGTGTGTCTTTTGTTGTGAGCCTGTATCAATATTTTTTGTTTTGGAGGGCGAGTTTCTAGAGAGAAAGAGAATTGTGTCTATTTTTCTTTGCCAGCTTTCCAACAAAGCACCCAAACTATGTGTGGTTACTTTACAGAATTTTTTTGATGTCAAATTTTCTCTGCCCCCTCCCAACTTTGTTCTAATTCATGGTTTTTGTTTTTGTTTTTTAAGAATTCTTTGACTCTAGGAAGTATTTGTTTAAATAACAGTTCTTTGAAAACTCCCAGCTGCGTTCTAGTTCTGGACATATGTAACAGTGGCCCATCATTTGATTCTGCTCTCAGTATCTAAGAACTATAGATGTACAGATGGACCAAAGAAGTTAGCATTCACTTAGAAACATGTGTTTGCCTGTAATATATATTACTGTGGGTCTTGGTTCTCAGGATACACCTGACCTTTTAATTATGAAGGATGACAGAGCAGAGAAAATTCCTTAGGGAGCTGCTAGAAAGCACAAATAAATGATACATTTACAATATAAAATGAATTTTCTTAAGTTTGACAATTTTCACCAAGTGGTGACCCTTCTGGGGCCAGCCACATACTCTTGTTTCCTCTGACTTCTGGAAAAGAAAATATACAATGACCCTGACTATAGAACAGAAGTCAAAAAGGAGAAATATCCAGCCAGTGGCCCAAATATTTGATCTCCATGATGCCAAATAGCTGGATGCTATGGTATAAACATAATGGAAATAGCCTGGCTTCTTTATGGCAATAGACTGAGCCTGGTTGGAGGATTCATTCATACTTTACACAGCCCTGTGTGTAAGAACTCAGATTCTAACCTGTCCTCCTAAGTTCACAAGAGTAGTTCGTGGAGGGGTGTGCACCCCACCTGCTGCTGGGGCTCCAGGTTCCTCCGGGGTGGGCCTGTTTGGTCAATGACACTCATCACTGAGAACCCCACCCCACCCAGTGTCTCTGATGAGTGCCCTGGGGACAAATGGGTGCCTTGCCAAGATCTCTCAAGCTGAGGGCAGACCTCACTTGAAAAATAGCAAAGGCACTGAGGCTACAGTCAGAGCCAATGACTTCTAGGTAGACCAGGAAGAAGTGACATTGCTGTCTGGCTCACAGGAGTCTTACAAAGTCATCTTCCTTCTGTTATTCTTTCCCCATCTCATCCCTGCTCTGCACAGCAGCCACAATGATTCTTTTAAAATAGCAAATTAGATCTCAACACTTCATTATTGAAATCACTGCACTGACTTCCCGTTGCACAGAGAACACAGTCTGATCTCTGCATGGCCTACAAACCCACACATCACCTGATGTCTGGATTGCCTGCACCACTCCCTGTCTGCTCTCCTGGGCAAAGCCCCTCCCCAGTTCCTTAAGTCTCCAACCTCTTTTTGACCTCAGGGCCTTCCTCAAAGCTCTCCCCTTTGCCCCAAATGTTCTTTCCTCCCCACTCTTCACCCAGCTGCACCCACTCAACCTTCAAGTCTGGGAGGGTGTCCCCAGAACCTCCAGCCTAAATCAAGTCACTCCCCTCACTTCCATAATACATTGGACTTATCTTTTCTAGAATTTATCACACCTTGTGATCATTTATACAGGGGTGGGGAAAAGTAGGTTCATAATAATATAAAATAATACAATAATAAATAAATAAATAAGAAAGAAGAAAGAAAGAAAGAAAGAAAGAAAGAAAGAAAGAAAGAAAGAAAGAAAGAAAGAAAGAAAGAAAGAAAGAAAGAAGGAAAGAAGGAAAGAAGGAAAGAAAGAAAGAAAGAAAGAAAGAAAGAAAGAAAGAAAGAAAGAAAGAAAGAAAGAAAGAAAGAAAATAAAAGAATAAATTCTGTGTTTTGCATTCTCACTACTGTAAACCTACCTGTGCCCACCCTTGTATTTATGTGTTGGTCTGTGTAATGTCCATCTTTCCTGCTGGACCATAAGCTCCACGGTTCAGGGAAAATCTACAGAATGAGACATAAGGGAGGTTTTCCTTTGTCAGTTCCTCAGTCCATTTATTAAACTTTTTTTTTTTTATCTCCACAAGGCTTCCCGAATGTCCTGTGGTGTTCAACTTTTTGTGGAGAAATGATATTTTCATATGTTTGTTACACTTACCCTTTTCCTGGACATTCTTTTGTCTGTTTCCCACCCTCATTACTTACCTTTTCCTTATTTATTTACAAAAATTCTTTATATATTAAGGATATAAAATATCTGTCTATTATAGTATTTTCATATATTTTCTTTGCATCTGCCACTTATCTGATTATCAGGTTTTCTGTACAAAAATTTATATTAAATTACAGAATCAGATTTGTCAGTATTTTGTGTATTTTTAGGAATTCTTCAGTATCTCTTATAGTGAAAATTTTCTTTATAATTTGTATAGTTTGTTTTAATGATATATAAGTGTTTTGTTAATTTGTATATTTGCATGATATAGTATCCAATAACTGTGTAATTCCTTCAGCCTCTGTCTTTATTATGAGGCTTTAAACTTGGTCTTCCCATGTGTTCAGAAAGCGATCACCAGAAGAGTCATGGGTTTGAACCTTGCCTCATTTAGGATGCTAGGCCGCCCTTCCTCCCAGAGTGTCCATTTAACTAAGCAGCTATTGCTATAACCTTCGGTGGCGTGTTCATTTCTTCTCTTGCTACTTGAGGGTGTGCTTGTGCTTTTTTGTTTGTTTTTATTTTTAGAAATCACTCAGAGATAAAAGAGGTGCTGCATTATCCTAGCAGATATCAGAAGAACAAAGTGTTTCTAAAAACAGCCTTTGTGCTGGTGGCTGCTTTGCGAAGAAATTTCATAACCAAAGGCCTGTGAACAGGACCGATTATTTCAGACAACTGTGGTTCCTGTGTAGCTCTCTCCTGCAATGTGTGAACCACACTACTAATTTACTCTTTGACCAAATGCTCCTCCTCCGGAATGTGCCGTACTCCCCTAAAGCTTGGGAAAACAGCCTTAAGCTTCTCACTTCTTTAGTAAAGAACTTCTCAGTTGATTTCAAGTGAAATGCCAACAGTCTCACTTTTTTCAAACACACTTCACAGCCATGGCTGTATATCCACTTTAAAAGTGTATGTTTTGTGGGTGGGGGTGCGGTGTGCTTTGAGCAGTTGTCTGATGTTTTATTTTTGGAAAATTCTAAATTGCTTTTTGGAAGATAATTAAGGGTTGCTCAAGTTTCTTTCAGAATTAAAATAAGGTATATTTTACCTCCTTTGTGCATTTTTGCATGCGGTACTTCATTCGTCACCTCCTCCTCTATTTTATAAATCTTTTAATTAATGGTGTTTATTCTCCTCTCAGTCTGGTCTGAGCCGTGTTTTTATGATCGTATTATTAGGAAGTGATAACATGTGTGGATTTTTTTTTTCTGGATCTGGGCTTGCCAATCACTATGGAAACAAGCAAATATTTACATAGCCCAGATACTGATTAATACCTACTGGTTATTTTGACATTATAAAGTTACTGTTTGAATGTAAAGAATTTCTCCTGAACAGTAAAGCGGTCTATTCTAATTTGTTTACATTTGTAATTTTTCCCATCAGAAATTAGTCCAGTAACTAAAGCTCCTTCAAATTACAGCCATTTCCGAAAGAGTCACTTTTGCCAACAAATGACTCAAAATCAAGTGCTAGACGTTTAAAAATGGTAGTTTTAAATTTTAACAGGAACAACTTTGGTAAAACAAAAAATTCACCTGACATTAGTAATACAGGTATTTCACTGAAGATAATATCAGTGCTATACTGTGTACAAGATGGTGAACATCAAAAGGACTCTTTAAAGAGATATTTTATTAAGGTCTCAGAGGACTGTTTAGCTAGAAATGTAAGCCCAGAAATTCAGCCTCTTGGGGGGCACTTTGTAATCCCCTCTGAAAACAAAATTACCTCACCCTCTGTCACTCTTTCTCCATTTGGGTTGTCCTCTTTTCCTAAGAGAGATATTTTTAGTTTTTTATTAAAATAAATTTCTTTTCTGCCCTGGCCAGTGTGGTTGGGCATCGGCCTAGGCACGGAAACTTTGCCGGTTTGATTCCCAGTTAGAGCACATGCCTGGGTTTCGGGCTCGATCCCCAGTAGGGGGCGTGCAGGAGGCAGCTGATCCATGTTCCTCTCTCTTCCTCTCCTTTCCTTTCTCTCTAAAAAAAAATCATTTAAAAATAATTTTTTTTAATCTTAAAAAGAATTTTTTTTTCTAGCTGAGGATCCAAATAGTTGTAGTTTGTAATGCAGAACAGTGGCTCTCAAACTTAGCTGAGTATCAGTAAGACCAGACAGCTTGTTAAAACACAGATTGCTGGGCTCCTCTTCACACTTCATGAAACCATTCCCTCGAGACTATTATTATTTTTTTTTTGTGAACCAAGTTGGGAAGTTTTTATAGATATTGCAGAATGGTTAGAAACAATCTTTGAAATGACTATGCAGCATATTTAGTAGCAGAGTTGGAGCTTCATGAAATCCAAACAATATGGGTTTATTACCCTAATAAAGCTGAGGAAGTGGTACCTTAGGGGACCGAGCTTCAGAGTGGCCCATACAGGATGGGTCAGGAGCCCAATAATAGTACAGTCATAATCTTACTCTTTTTCTCTTAATGTTTTAAGGGAAAGTGTTTCTCAAAATACTATGGAAGCATCTCATCTTATTAATCAATTCAACTGAACTCTTAAATCACACAAACCCATAATTACATGGTGTGTGGGTAGGACAAGTGGAGAATGAGTCTGTGAAGATTGACTGTTTTTACATTTCTCATTAATATTGTCTCCCATCCTTCAAAAAGATGGAGTTTACCATAGTGCCGACTTCTATAGAACTGAATGTGAATCTTAGTGTTCCATCTTAGCCAACAAAATCATTAGAGTGGCACATCTTGGTGGTATGTTCTAGTAAGAAAAGACTAAGGTTTGGAATCCGAAGACCTGGAAGATTCTTTGTTCTGCTTTTTACTTATTATATGATCTTGGAAACACTTTTTCCTTTCTAGATCTTAGTATCCTTACCTATCAAATGAGGCTAGTATATGGATTCCATTGAGTCAGTAAATATTTATTAAATGTGTACCAGGTACTGTGCTATGTGGTGGTGAGGCTGAAGAGAGTAAGGCATGCTTCCTACCTTCAAAACACTCATAGAATTATTTTAATAAATAAATGAGAGTGTGGGCATGAAGAGTTTAGGAACCTATAAAGGCCTAATGTAAAATATTATTGGTCCTTACATAGCAGCTGGCCCTGACCATGGATGGAAGGAGCTTCATCTCTTCATGGCAAGAAGCAAGATTGAGGGCACCTCCGTGCTGAATGGATTCCTCCCGAGAGAAGCTGCCACCATTGATTTTGGCATCAAACTAGTGGGTTGCAATTACAACAGGTATTTTTCCTCAAAATACTTTTGACCTCTGGAGAATTTAAATTATATTTTATTTCAAGAAAATATTGATTTAGCTGAAAACCAGAGAATCTAAAAAAGAATTGTTGGAATATTTGCTCAGCAAACAGCATTCAGATCTGTGATGTGAAAAATAAATTGAATAAAGTTTAACGTAGAAAAAAGGCATTGAAGAAACACCTCTGTTAAATCCTTCTTAACATCAAATGATTTGGTGTCTTATAACAAATAGTTGTTTATTTGTTTTTGGTTTGTTTTGCTTTGCTGTTTGATGAGTAGGACTCTTTTAAACTCCAGCTCAGAATAGAAGGTAGATTTCTTCGTATCCAAGGAGGCCGGGCGATGTGGTAGCACCGAAGGCACTGGGCTTCACTTATTGAATTTTATTCTGGTAAAGCAATTTCATTCTCAAATTGAAGATGTCATTTCTCCTTTATTAAATTTCCCAGTTATTCTTTCGCCTCAGGTTTTTATGTTGCCTTCTATTTATTTCTGGGCTTCTTCACTCAAAATGTGGGAAGGCACAGGGTTTATGTCAAGTACCATGCACCCTGCACCTGTCGCTTAGGCTCTAACTTGGAAGGACAGGACTCACCACCCAAACATATGCTGTTGGTAGACTCGGGCGAAGCTCTGAGGGAGAAATCACATTTGGCAAAGACAAATGGCCCTCATGTGTCACCACATCTTTAAGTAGGTCTTCATTTCAGTGTGTTTTAGGGAGGGGATGGTGCAAACGTGTCATCACTCTATGAACATGTTTTTTCCCAAGATGCCCAATGTCTTCCTGGGAAATACCAAGCAATAACTTAAAACCTAAAGGAGAAAATTGCTTGAATTACTTGTTCAATGTGCTCTAGGTTTTGAAATAGTTCAGATATATATGTTTTACAACATAAATGTTTCTTTAGTTTAAGTAGTTAAATACCTGTTCTTTCCTGTTTGGAATTCTGTAGTTTTTTTCTCCTTTACCTCCAGTACTCACAACATATCTGGAGCCCTGCCATCATATTAAACTTTTCCCTGAATTTGTTGATTTCCTTATGTGCAGTGAATTCTTAATACTGTTAAAGAAATAATCTTCGATGGCATTATTTTATTCCTTAAAAATATCATCCAGCTCATAATCTTCACTACGAGCTTCAAGGCCAGTGTTTAACTCCCCTACAAGTTTGCCTCATTTTCCCACTGGTCCCCCTGCTCATTTGGGAACCTCTCATTGGGTTTAACTAGTTTACTTCCTAGAATTGCTCTCAGTTGGCTAATTTCAGAGCTATTTATGCTATCCAGTTCCAGTAAGTTAAATCACTTTCAGTCTTCTAAATCCAGGGTGTCAGCTACTTCTTCTAGAAAGGTTTCAGGAAGGTGGCAGATATTGAGACAGTCTTCTGCAGATAATGTGCGATGCACAATGTAGCAACGCAGGGAAATCTCAAGGAAGGGGCTTAATTATCCAATTGCCTACAGTCACGCTGATGTCTTATAATAGTTTTTGCTTTTCTCCCTCCCTCCCTCCCTCCCTCCCTCCCTCCCTCCCTCCCTCCCTCCCTCCCTCCCTCCCTCCCTCCCTCCCTCCCTCCTTTCCTTCCTTCTTCCTCTCACCTTCCCTCCTTCCCTTTCTCTTTCTCTATGTGTCTCCCCCCACTCTCTGCTACCTACTTTCCTTTTACTTAGACTCCCCAAAATGTAGATTAGGAGAGAAAAAAGAGGCAAGATTCAACCATCTGTTGTTTTGATGATTTTATTAGCACTATGGCCTACACATTGTTAAAAGATTTTTTTTAAATGACTAAAATGAGCTGTATTATTCAGACTACCTTGATTTTTTGTAGGCTGTGAGGATTTGAACGTCTATTTTAGTACCTCTCCATGTAGAACAAAGACTGTTATTTAGCAACATTATACAATATTAAAATGTTAGTTAAATCATATCTTCAAATGCAAAACCTACCCAATAAAACTTTAATAAGAACAACAAAATTCTATGTCACTGCCTTCCTCACAAGAAGATGGGCAGTGAATACAACTAGATCAGGACAATTCTATTCACACTTCAGACAAACAATTCCAAATGAATTCCTGCTCCCTTCATCTTGTGCACCGGTATGTATGCCTCAACAGTCTCCAGTTGATTCAAGGCAAGTTCTTCTTAGTTCCTCAATCACAAGACATTTATCATTCATTAAAGACAATTTTATTGCCTGGCTGGTGTGGCTCAGCAGTATGATCCAGGAGATCGCGGTTCGATTCCCGGTCAGGGCACATGCCCGGGTTGCGGGCTCGATCCCCAGTGGGGGATGTGCAGGAGGCAGCTGATCAATGACTCTCTCATCATTGATGTTTCTCTCTCTCCGTTTCCTTCTCCCTTCCTCTCTCTGAAATCAATAAAGACATATTTAAAAATAAAAAAGACAATTTTATTGATGTCTACTTGAGTCAGGCACCGTGTTAAACATTCAGGATATAGGACTAAAACATAGATTCCTCAGTTTAATGGTAGGTGAGTTGCAGGGGTGAGCAGAGAGAAGAAAGCAAATGCACAATTATACTACAAAGTTATAAGTGCCATCATAATATAAGTTCAGAAAACTACGCAGAATAGTGAAACTTTCCTTATTATCAGCATCAAAATAATCAACATAAATAAGATAGAAATTGCATAAAAACACAATGAAAGAAAAACATGATGAAAGAAATCAGATTGAACTATATGAAAATGACTTACGAAGAACATAATGGTAGACTAAGCCGTTTCACCTAGTTCAACCTACTAGAAGTCATAGTTTTCCCACTCAGGGATAACATCTAATAGCATATTGGAATATAAATCTTTAAAATGCTTTTCATGATATATATTCTCAGAAAATATACACATATATCCACATTTAATGTGTTTTGTTCTTTTTTTTAATACAAAAATTTTATTACACTATAAATTTGTTTCGTGATTTTCTTTCACTGAAGAATATTATAAACATCTAATAAAATATAGGTCTACATACTTCTTAATAACTGGCTATTATCCCACAGTATGAATGAGCTGTAACTTATTACATCTCCAGCGTTGGATATTTATGCTATTTTCCAGTTTTTACCTCATACACTGTCATCACTATATACACAATGCTGAAATGAGCATGATGATGTGGCTCTGAATTATTCTTTCTTAATGATTTTTAAAAGGTCATCATAAATTAAAATGATTGATAAAGGTAAGATTTAACCAGTAAATATTTTGTCCCGTGATTTGCATCTTCCAAGATGCAGGATGTCTGAGAACATTTAATAAAACCTCTGTACCTCGCTGCACTGATTTTCAAACGTCATGATTCTTTTTTTTTTAAATCAGGAAAATAGGCATAACAATGGAAGGGTGAGGCTACTGAAGACAGGTCCAGGACGAATAATAACTAAGAAAAGGAGCCAGATAAACACCACTTCCCAATAAACAAAGAGCATCACGTTACAGTACCAATTGCCCTGGGCCTTCCCCTGAGAAGAAGCAGGCACTTGCAATTGTTTGGCTCTCTCTCTGCTCCCACGTTATTGACTTTAGAGCATGACACGTCTGTAAGATAGCAACTAAGTCACCAAATGGGAAACGTCTAAGTCAAGCTGCAATTAACGTGTCCTAAAGTGCTGGGTAAAAAGCTGCGCATTACCTCTAGGAGAGACACATTTTTAGAACTAAACCCCAGCGTAAGTCTGAGGCAGCCGCAGAAGACGGGAAGGGAAAAACAATCCTTGCCAGGTTATTGTGGGGCGTGAAAGCCACGCTGTTGTGGAAAGGCAGTGTGAATCCATATTATGCAGAAATCAATGGCAGCCCAATCTCTGCAGACTGCACGAGGCGCCGTGTGACAAGGGCACAGCGATTCTCCTAATCAAGCAGGTTGTGTGAAAGCAAAGAGTCCAGCTGAGCTTGATATATCCAGCTGGACTTTGTTTGCGACTTAATGGAGCAGGTCATAGTTATAACACCCCAAAGAAATCAGCCAGCCTCGGCTCGAGGAGCACACGGAAAGTGTGGGAACTCCAGCAGGTCTATGTTAAATCACTTCTATAGGTCGTCTGCAGAGAAAGGACTTGGCAAAATAATAAAGGACAGTCATTCTGCTGTCTGTGTTTATGGTTCTCCCCCAGGGAAGGGAGCTGGGTGGGGAGGGAAAGCAGTGTGGCTGGGGAAACATTTCGTCTTTTTTATTCCATGCATTATAAAGCTCTTGGCAGGGCATCGGGCACTGAATTTAGCTCCCCCTTCTTGAAAGCCACACGTTGCAGGGGTTTATAAGCCAGAGTGACAGTGATAAAAGGCCAATTCAGGGCTTGGGGACAATTTTTTCCTAACAACATGCTTTTGCCTCTTTGCCTTCTTAAACACCTGCTGCTTTCCGCAGCCCTCCCCAGTAGCGCCTTCAGGGCAGCTCTGACTCTGAGCTGGGATGTGAAGTTCAAAGTCGATGTCCTTCTCTGCGGTCAGCGCCTGGGGTGTGCGGATGATCAATGCCGCTGGCCGCACCCTGGCACGAGCAACGCCGCCCTCAGAATGCATATGGAATTCGGGAGGGTGAGATGGGGTTCTTGAACCTTCTTCAACCTGGGGCCGCTTTCTTTACAGGCATTGAGACCCCTCTCCCATTCTCAACAGCATCCCCCAAATAGCGTTTGTGCCGCAAAAGCTCTTGGGTAAAGCATGCGGTACAAAAGGTGCCTGGTAAATAGATGAATGAATTGGGGAGAGGAGTGAGGAGTTTCCTGAATACAAGTATGTGGAGGTCGCCAGGGCAGAGGGAATGTGCTCTGCCGATTGCAACACTAACTGCACTCTCCCTGCTCTCTCCACGGGACAAATCCTCACTCACACGGTGGAAGAGCCTGACCTTGGCAGCCTGCGGGGCTTTAGCCACCAAAATTTGTTGACAGTTCAACAGGAAAAGCCCAGAGCCCTGATAATTAGTGCTGATATTCTGCGAGGCTTCCTGGCTGGAGAGAATGTATCCAACTGACCACAGCCTGTTTGCCTGCTGAAACCCCGAGCTCCCCAGGGAAGCAGCTACGGGGACAAAGAAAAATTGAACAGTGGAGGCTCCCACCCTTGCAAGTCTGAAATCAAGGGACACCAGCCAAACCTAATTCCTGCTCACGAGCTGTGAGAAGGGCAGAGTTTTAGGTGGACTGCTGCTTGTACCTAAATGAAAGGGTGTGGGAGATTGGAAAGTCTCCTCTTCGCTAACGGAGTCCCTGGGTCTGGGCCAAATGAAGCGTTGGCCTGTTATATAGGAGGTGCCCCGGTGGAATGTAAACCATGGTGCTGCAAGGGGGAGGGCTGGGTTCAAATCTTGGCTCTGCCACATCTTGCTCAGAGCCCCTGCATAGGTCTCCTCCCTTCTCCTGGACGAGGGAGGGAATTGGAGCCCATGGTTTTAAAACCCTGCCTGACATCCTGTAATTATCCTTGTGAAGTCCATCTTCTGAAGTGCTTTGGTGGAACTGAGAACATATTTTAGAAAAGTGGGTCTCCAAGTCTGGATGCCTCTTGCAGGCCAGTCTTGCTCTCTGGGCCCCAGGTCTCCTTCCCGTTGCATGGTCCTAGGTAGCCCCAGCCTTAGGCCACTCTCTTCCCACAAAGTCCTGGTGGCTGGAAACATACAGTGAGGCTCCCTGCTCCTGTCCTGGTTAGAGCACAGCCTTGCACTGTCAGCATCTTTAACGCCCCACAGTGAACATTCACTGTTCACTATCATGACGCTGATGTGGTGCTTAACTTATGAGGTAGGAAAGTCAAATTATTTTATTAGAACAATTTAGAAACAGCAACAGTTGCAAAAGGAAAAGTTAATTTGTGACATAGGCTGAATAATGCCCCGCCCCAGGCTTCCAAAGACATCCCCATCCTAAGCGCTGGAACCTGTGGATGTTCTTACAAAGCAAAGGGATTTGGCAGATGTGATTAAGGGTCTTGAGATGGGAAGATTCTCCTCAATGATCAGGGTGAAACCCAATCACAAGGGGCCTTATAAAAGGACTCAGGAGAGGCCAAAGTCAAGTGATAAGGTGATATAATGACAGAAGCAGAGGTGGGAGTGACATGGCCACAAACCAAGGAATATCAGCAGCCTCTGGAAGCTGGAAGAGGCACAGAATAAATCCTCTCCTGGATACTCCAGAAGAAACCAGTACTGTCTACACCTTGATTTTAGCCCTTAAAACTAATTTCTGACCTCTGAACTGTAAGATAATAAATTTGTGTTGTCTTAAGCCACCATATTTGTTACAGCAGCAATTGGAAACTAATACAATTTTTAAAAATACAGTTAAGGAGAAAATTAAATTTTCAAAATGGACATTCACTGAGGAGTTTGGTTAGTTTTTTGTCTTATTTAAAAGCAGTTCTTCTAGTGAATTAATGCTTTTCTAAATATATGCTTCTCTAACTAGACCTAAGAATTTGCAATTCACACTCCCTTTCTTTCAAATTCTTCCCAGGCACCAGAGGTTTATTTACCAGAAATATCCCACCATGTCATGGAGGGCAGCTGCCATCCACAGAGCAGGATGCCCCCAATTGCACCTGTTTCCCCCATGCAGAGTACTTCCTGTCCTCAGTCTATCAGTAACCCGAGAGAAACAGCCTCTCAAAAGTCTCTAAGTCCTTAATCTTCAAGCTGCAGGTAGGAAAATTTGGCTCCTTCAAACTCCCAGAACCCCCTGAGAAATACAGGCACGAAGCATTGGTTCTCTGTTAAGAAGACTGTGGAGTTATAACTACGAAGCAAAGAGGACCGCAGCTCTCAGACGTTTGCTTTTTCTGCTTCCACTACGTTACCCCCTGGCTTTTCTTTAAAAGCTATTTCTGACAATCCTCCCTTGGCTACTTGATTCATTTCAATGTGGTTAAGTTGAGAGAGTGTATGGTGTGATGTAGGGTTGGATGTCTAAGGCCTATATAAAGATTGATTGTAAAATAACCGAAGAGAAACAAATTTAAAAACTACCCTTCCTTAAAACTTCAAAAAGGTCAGTATCCTTAATTGGAGATGCAGGTGTTAGACAACAGTGGTTGCTGCAAATTCTTTGCAGATGTCAGCTTATAACCCCACCACAGCAATTTTCAGATAACATGGGCCTTGAGACGGAATGGTTACATCCGAAAGGCGTGCTGTTGATTCTAAATGTGATGCTCGTTCACAAAGTTGAACACAGTTTCCACGGATGATCATCTGCATGGCTGAATTTTCCACTGGGAGGCTGATTTTGGAGTTTGCTATCTGTGGAGACGTGTATTGGACAGTGACTATGTAATTAATTTTAAAAGTTATATATAAACTGAAGACATGGTTACCATCTGAAAAGCTCTCAGCAAGTCTTGTTAACTTGTTTATTTGGTGTAAACCTTTAGCTGTATAGAACTAAATTCTGTTTTTTCTTCTTATCTCTTTTCTTCTCCTCCTCCGTCTTCTTTTTTCAACATTTATTCAAATTCCATGGATGCTCAAAGTATCTTTTGTTGTTTAGCAGACTACCCCAAAGCATGGTGGCTCAAAATAACCTTCCTCATGACTCTGTGGGATGGCTGGGGCTCAGCTGGGTGGTTCTTCTGTTGGTCTCACGCAGACTCTCTTATGGTTACATTCAAATGGCATCTGGGGCCCAGCTGGCATGGCTCAGAGGTTGAGCATAGACCTAGGATCCAGGAGATCGAGGTTCGATTCCCAGTCAGGGCACATGCCCTGGTTGGGGGCTTGATCCCCAGTAGGAGGCATGCAGGAGGCAGCCGATCAATGGCTCTCTCATCATTGATGTTTCTCTCTCTCTCCTTCTCTCTGAAATCAATAAAAATATATTTTTAAAAATTACAAATGGCATCTGGGGTTGGAATAACTGATAGCTCCACTCATACATGTGGAACCTTGGTGGGGATGGCTTAAAGTTTGGCAGTCCTCTCTCTCTTTTTCTCTCCTCATGGCTATTTTAGACTTCTTTACAAGACAGTTAGATTCCAAGAATGAGCATTTCAAGAGGATAAGCCCTAATGAGCAAGCACTTATTTATCTCCTGTACACATTGTGTTTGCTAATATCCCATCAGTCAAACCCAGTGGGAGGGGACCACACAGGCATAGCTACTGGGAGGTGTGAGTCATTGGGGCTATAGTCTAGTACACTTCAGATCCATGGTGCCATATCAGAAGAAAACCCTGTTTTTGTCCCAATATCAAGCATGTAATTATAGAATTTATTGGAAATAAGGATAGAGCCAAGGGTTAGAGTCATTCTTCAGCCATGAAAACAGATAAATTGAGCTAATGAATTTGTTACTTACTTGTCGCGCTTCCTATCTGGTTGTGACATTCTGATGCTGAAGAAAGCAGAAGGCAGGAGGCAGACACCCCAGCTTCCTCACTAAGAATCCACAAGATTCTCCGTCAGTTGTCAGAGTTAACTTTAAGGTCCAATTGGGTGGTAATAATCAACAGTTTTTATAACAAGAGTCCTGGTCAAGTACATCAAAGTTCCACTGCTTTCACCCACTGCCCATGAGAAAGAATTTGCTTCTCAGTTATTCCTACCCATTTTTTACCTCCACAGACACAAATCTCCTTGGACGTTGTCTGTTCATCAGGTCAAGGGGTGTCTTTGGACATGCATTTGCCCTTAGCTATTTCCTAGGGATAGGCCAACTTCCTGGCAACTTGCTCTAACTGTAGCGCCTAATGCAGAGCCTGGCACATAGTATGTGCTCAATGAATAATTCTTCACTGGATAAGTAAAACATGAGGTATAATATTTCAGTATATGTTGACTTTACTCTTTGGTTCCACTTAGTGAAAAAAAGTTTTTTTTAGCCCATTAAACCTACTTTGACAATATTGTCCTTTGGGTTAAAACTAGGATAGGCCTTTTTCTATATTAGGATGAGGCAGAAGTTAAAAAAAACTTTCAACCACCCAATATGTTTTTGTGAAGGAAAACTTTCCCTTTGTCATCAGTTAAGGTTATTCAAAATAATCAAGTAAAGAAAGTTGCTAAAGTTAAAAAAAAAACACATGTCACCGAAAGGAAGTCGGAACCTGAAGAAAACGTGTTGACTTGGACTCTGCTATTAACAGCCTCCTATTTAAGGTCTTTGAAAGTGGTTACAGTACAAAAAAAATTGCAAAGCACCATGGTTTTTACCTGTGACTCTGAAACATGCTGATAAAGTGCTCTTTCATTTCCCTCTCTTTCTTGGGCCATTAGTGTTACTCTGCTATATTTGGAGCTGAGCTCCAACCAAATCAATAAAGTCTTTTATTATAAAGAAAACAGATTTAAGAAACAACGGACTTGACGACTCTGATAAAACACAGCAAGCTCAAGGTTTGAGTGCAGCATTGAGTGAAGGATTTGATTTATATGCTGTACAGGAAAATCCAGTAAGCAGAAATGGAAGTTTTTATTGTCTTGTCTATAAATGACTGTCCATAAATATAAAATTATTATTTATTAAAATAAATCTAGCATTTTATTGTAAATATGGCCATTGTAAATAGCAACCCTTTATTATCTTCTACTCACAACAGTGCCTTTTAAATTTTAATCACCTCTGTAAAGTAGTTGCCTCAGTTTGCCAAGATTTACGTAAAAATAAATATCTATTTATGAGTCCAATTTATGCTTTACAAATTGCTCACCATGTAAAAAGCTTTTGTTTGCAGGAGGGAATAGTACTAAAGGAGCAAGAGGGGAAATCCCATGTCTCGGATACCATCTGGTGTCAGGAATGATAAATCCTGGTGTGAGTTATAGATGTCTACACCACGCTGGGACTTCTAAATGCCAAAGTTATTAGCATTTCAGTTTGGGAAGGGCTGGCTTCTTTTATGGAAGAGGCTGGGCTGTTTCCTATGAAAGGTGACTCCAGGGATGAGGGAAACTCCTTGCTGCAAAATATTTCCTTTACCCAGGTACCAAGGAACTGGAATTTTCCTTTTTTTACCTCATTTTTAAAATTTTCCCCCCATCCTGGAAACAGAGAACACATTTAAATAAATAGTCCTAGGGAAGGAGGCATCAATCACATTAATAGTGAAGCATCAATGAGACTTTCCCTCCCAAGTGGTAATATCTCAAGGCCCTGGCAGCAGATAGAAGCTCAGAGAAGGAGGAGAGACAGGACGGCTCTGAAAAAGCCCTGGGGTCACAGTCAAGAGGCCAACAGTGCTGATGACAAGCTGGGCCTTCCACATGCTTTTGCCAGGGCTGACCCTGCAAACCTGTCATCACTGGTGATATCATTTTATTGAGGGGTGACAACCAGACAAAAGGATGTGACACAAAAGAGCCAATGGGAGGCAACATTCCTCAAATACTGGCATATTTTGCTGATAACTAAGAAAAGGATTTGAGACTTTTCAGACCTGAGCTCGCATCTCAGAGTAACTCTGACCAACTCCAGTCGCAGCACCCAGCCTTGGAGTCATTTGTTAGGAGGAAGGGAGTTGTTGGTGATGGATTGACCTGCAAAGTCCCCATCAGCAACCATGAAAGACCTCCTTGTGATCAGAACAGCGACTACTAAGTGCTTTCTTCATAAATGTAGTTGTTAACATACATGAAATAAGTATTAATAATTATCAAGTTGTCTGAAGTTAAATTATTAATTATTCCTGCACTAGACCTTCACTTTGTTCCTCCATTTTTTCTTCAAAGATTATCTATCATCTATCTATCTATCTATCTATCTATCTATCTATCTATCTATCTATCTATCTATCTATCTATCTATCATCTATCTATATCTATCTATCTATCTATCTATCTATCTATCTATCATCTATCTATCATCTATCTATCATCTATCATCTATCATCTATCTATCTATCTATCTATCTATCTATCTATCTATCTATCTATCTATCTATCATCTATCTATCTATCATCTATCTATCTATCATCTATCTATCATCATCTATCTATCTATCTATCTATCTATCTATCTATCTATCTATCATCTATCTATCTATCATCTATCTATCTATCTATCTATCTATCTATCTATCTATCTATCTATCATCTATCTATCTATCTATCTATCTATCTATCTATCTATCTATCATCTATCTATCTATCTATCATCTATCATCTATCTAATCTATCATCTATCATCTCTATCATCTATCATCTCTATCATCTATCATCTATCATCTATCACCTATCATCTATCTGGGTCCTAACACTTGACTTGCATTTCCAGAAGCATTCTCCTCTCCGTGGATGGCCTTGGCCCCTCCCCCACCTGCCACCATGGGTACTACCCTTCCTTCACTCCCAACTGTAGTGGGTTAAATAGCGCCCCCCCCCAATTTTATCTCCATCTGGAACCTCAGAACATGATTGTATTTGGAAATAGGGTAATTAAGGGATGGGATGAGATCATGCTGGATTAGGATGGGCCCCAAATCCAATGGGACAGAAAAGGACCCACAGAAACACAGAGAGGAAGGTGTGGAGACCAAGGGAGGGAACACAGTGATAAACAAAGCCAAGGCAGCCCTGTGACTGACAGGAGCCGCCAGAGCTGGGCAGGCGAGAAAGGGTTCTCTTCTGGGCCTTCCGAGGGAGCGCAGCCCACTGAACTCCGGCTTTCAGACAGTTAGCCTCCAGGACTGTGAGGGAATACATTTCTGTCATTTTAAGCCACCCAGTTCATGGTCATTTTTACGGCAGCCCCGGGAAACTAACCAGCAGCAAAGCACTAACATAAAGCTGCGTCAGGCCCCTTTGCTGAGGGTGTGGGAGAGACCCCCCAAATTGTACAAGTATAAGGTCACTCAAAACCTAAATTTACCCTTGAGGGGACAGAGGAAGACTACTGCATGACAGAGGGGAACACAGAAAGTCAATACCCCACAGTTCCAGGGCTATCCCTCCACAGGAAAGCTCTCAGTGGCTATTATGTTCAGTTGGCCGCCCTACCTGTCCTGCTCCTGAGTTATCACCCCTTGTCCCCACCTTCTCCCCTTTCCCAGATTCCCCATGTTTCTTCTTGCTCAGTTGGCCAGTGAAATAAGCTACTTTTCTATTACTTTATTTTTCAAACTTTCTTTGATTCAAACCCCAGCCCATATCAGGTTCAAATCCTGTCTTTTATGTCAAAGAATCACATTAAAGAATTTTCTTATCAGAAAATCCATCTTCTCTCACTGTACCCTTAGGTACACACAGAATGAGCAGAGGTAGAGCTGAGGAAGAGATACCCAGCTGTTCACCGAATAGTTGTCCCCTGCTTCCATGGGGTAGACTTGACACTGGGAGGTGGCTGCCCATCTAAGGTTCATGTTTTCCAACACCTGGCCTTTCACTCTCACGTTTGAAGCTGTAGCCTGAACCTGTCACTTGAACTCTAGATACTTATACCCAGATGCCTATTCAACATCCTCCTTTGGCTGAGCTTTGCGTTCCGCTGAGTTCTGCCCAGTGGAATGGAGGTGACAATGATGTGTTTCATTTCTGGGCTTGGTTCATATTCATCCTCTGTCCCCTACACATGTACCATTCATGGCCCACCATGCTTTTCACCCTTTCTGGAATGAAGATAACCCCTAATGTGAGCTTGAAGGCCCCATGTTACAAGAGGCATCAGTCTGGGTGCTAGAGGATTGCTCTGCTAACCTGTTCATCTGCTCTGTGCTGTTACGTGATCAAGAAAAAGCATCGTGTAGTGTGTTAAGCCACCAAAATCTGGGGCTTTACTTCCTAGAATAGCTAGAATTACCCTAACAAATACAATAGTTTTCTGCTTGTGATACCATACTCCTGGATAGAAATTCTTTCTTCTCAACCAATCATCTCTATAAGTAGAAGCAGGCCAGTAGAATATTTATTCTCTCTCTTGTTAGAATGAGCCAGAAAGATTTTTATTATTTTATTTATTCCTTTATTCTCTTTAAAAAATAATTATAATTACAAATCTATTTAAACAAACGTCATTAATGAGTGCTTACCCCGTGCCAGGCTCTGTTCTAAGTCCTGTACATGTTTTATGCCATTGAATCCTCAGGTGCTACTATTGCAGTCTTCATTTTCCAGCTGAGAAAGCTGAAGCAAAATTACATCAAGTGTGGGGTCAGAATGTGAAGCCAGAAGCTGAGCCCTTACACAACCCAGCACGTATACAAAGCTCAGGTCAATACCACATTTATAGATTTGTACTTAGATTGCATCTAAAACATTCTTGTCCTGTCTCCCCCACTCAAATATACACTCCAAAGTGGCTCCTTCACCTCACGAGTTCCTCAGCCACAGAAGGTCTTCCAATAATGCTGAGTGATATATGGCCCTGAGATTGCCATGGAGCCTTGGTTTTGTACATTATTTTATTCATTGGTAAAATAGAGCCCAAGGAATCTGACTCCTTAAATAGGGAGGAGCAGGCATGAGCTAATGTCTTTAAGGTCCATGGAGCTCCTTGGAATGCAAGGTTAGATAAACAGGAGGTTTATTAGTTCTGCCACTTAACAAGCCCCTTCAGTCTTTGCTTTCCAGCACACAGCGTGAATAAGCTACAGTCTCTCTCCATTCATCTCTCCCACAGGCAGGCTGCCCATTTGAACGTGGACTATGCTTCTGGACCAACCGTGGAGGGGCTGGAGGGGCTGGAGGGGCTGGAGGAGGAGCTGGGAACAGGACTAATGGAGGCACTGATTTAACAAAGATGAGTTCCGCTTGTTAAGCATATCAGGGGGGACCAGCAGCTCAGACAGAGCTGACTTCTTGCTGCTGTAGGAGCTTGGGGAGCTTGCAGTCCTTGTGCTGGATTGCTCAGGGCTGGTCCTTTTCAGAGAGAAGAGAAGGTGGTTTCTCCGTTTTGTTCTGTCCTTCCTAGGGACCCATCCTAGGCCGTAGAGTAGAGGCTTACAATTGTCTATATCGGAATTCACTTGCTCTGGGAGCTCTTCTACCCCCACCCCTTTCTCTGTTAACCATCACACGAAGGTCCCACAGACAATGACCTCATCAGGCACCAATGGCTCCCACATTCCAGGGCCAATGGCCAATTCTCTCCACTGACCACTTGCACCAGACACACTCTCTCTTGCTTGAAACATTTCATTCAACATCCTTCTTGTCTTCCTCTCTCCCCAATGATTGTTTTCATTCCTGTTGCCATGTTCTTCTCAGATCCATGATGTCTAAACCCTAGAGTGCTCCAAGGCTAATTATTGCCTGCCCCTCATTTCTCGTCTGTCTAAAATCCCACCCTAGGTGATCTTATCCAGTACAATGGCTTTAAGTGTCATCTCTGTCTATGACTCTCATATTAGCAGCTTCATCCTTGACTTACTCTCTGAACGCCAGACTCTTAGCTCCAGTCACCTATTTAACACCTCTCTTTGCTTGAGAGATGTATCCCACACAGGTCCAAAACCGAACTCTGATCCCCATCTCCAAACTGCTCCTCCCACTATCTTTCTCATCTCAACATTATTCAGGTCCCAGACCCCGGAATCATTTGACTTTTTTTTTTTTTAACACTCCATCTCTAAATCCCACTGGCTTTATCCTCAAAATATCTTCAAAATGCAACAGTTTCTCCCCCACCTCTGCAGCTAGTTGCTTGGTCCAACCCAGTCTCATCTGAACTATTGCAGCAGCCTCCCAACTGGTCTCTCAGCTTTCACATTTGCCCCTACAGTCCATTCCCAACACAGCAGCCAGAGGGTTTCTTTGGAAATGTAAATTAGATCTTATCACTCTTCTGCTAGAAATTCTCCAATGCCTTCTCAAATCTTGCAAAATCAAATCCAAATTTGTGATAGAAGATCATGGCTTTTCCTGTCACCATCTCTCTTACCTCATCTTACTCTCTAACTACGGTGGCCTCCATAACAAGCCTTAAACATGTCTACCATGCCCTTGACTCAGGGCCTTTGACTGGTTATTTCCTTTGCCTTCATGACCTTTCACCAGATGTCCACACGGCTTCATTTCTTTATTCTGGTACCTGCTTGAAAGGCATATTTTAAGAGATGACTTCCTTGGTCATCATATCCAGTAAAGCATCCTTTCCATCAATCTATCAGCCTCTTTGCTGTTACCCTGCTTTATTTTTTTCTTAGCATTTTATGATAATATGATAGATTATATATTTATTTTATTATTTATTTATTTCCTTAAAATAAAAAATATAACTTTATTTATATAAGAGTTGTCTCTGTTTTCTGTACCATTGTACCTACATGGGAGTCACAACAAATATATGTTGAATTAATAAATGAATTTCTTCTGATTATTAGAAGTTAAAATGTTTGTGTGTGTTGTGCATATGTGTTTTGTGTGTGTGTGTGTGTTTTCTGACTCATCAAAGGCTATGTGGATGGGAGGTTATATTTTATTCCTTTCTCAGGAAGTCAGTATGTTTTATTCTGGACCTTTGTGCCATTATGACCCTGGGGAAAGGAGCAGAGTAATCATGTTCCTGAAAAGAGAGGATATGATGTAGGGGAGGTTATTGCATAGAAAGGGGAAGGAAAAACTTACTTCTGCTAGTCCAAGATGACTATGGGGAAGGGAGACAAAGAGATCAGATACAAACATGACATTCTCACCCTTCATATCCACCTCCCACCTCAGTGGAGATCACAAAAATCTGAGAGTACAAGGAGTTTTACTGTTTCTTATATGATATTCTGAAAAGAGATCACATCATAGAGTAATCTCTTATCCTCTCTACATTGATCTATGAATAAGAATAAAATTATTGCTATGACATAATGAGAAGGACAGGATGAAATTAGTACCCTAGAACCAGGTTCCCTACACAACTTAGTTTCCTATGCCTTCAAAAATATCTAGAAGTTCCAACTTGCTTCTGGTTGGTGAGATTACTGGGACTCACTGCAGTGATGGTGAAGTGGTCCTGTTGCCATGCCTGCTGAGGAGGTTACTCAGGCTAAATAGCAAATGCAAATCATGTTCACATGTCAGAGATAAAAAGGGTAAGCAAAAGTTGATTTGGGACAGAGTCAGTTGAGAAGGTCACCAGGTTCTTGCTGTGCCAAGAAGGAAAAGACCACAAAGCTACCAGTCACAGGTTTCAGCAGCAGATGCCAGTAGGGCAAACAGTGACCAATAGAATATTAGGCCATCACAACAGAGGCCAACTATGATCCAAATGCTAATCCAAGACCCTCTTCTCCTTCTGGTACAAAGATATGGTGTGTTATTTCACACATCCATTTACCCAGAGGTGATATTTGACACAGTGGTATAGCTCAGGTAGACACTGTCTATAGGTGGGTTAATTTTTTCTTTCCTGCCCTGAGGTTATGAAGATATGTTCTTGTATTTTTTTAAAAAGTATATCTTTATTGATTTCAGAGAGAGGAAAGGAGAGGGAGAGAGACAGATAGAAACATCAATGATGAGAGAGTCATTGATCGAGCCCTCAACCCAGGCATGTGCCCTGACTGGGAATTGAACACTGATCGTCTGGATCCTAGGTCGATGCTCAACCGCAGAGCCACGTCCGGCCGGGCCTTGTACTGGTTTTGTGTAGTATGAACTTTATAGCTAGTCCTTTCATCCTGTCATTTTAATATACCTGGAATTTATTTTTGTGTATGGTGTGAGGTAGGGATCCAATTTAATATTTTTCTCATTATTGACCCATACAACTTGCAAAAGTTCCTAGGTTTTTTACCATGCAAGTGATGACATTTCCTGTAATAGAATGGGTTTGATGGAATGTTAGTGACCATTTGTATATATGGATTATTTGTAAGTCAGGTGTTTATTAATTGGTTGCTTATTTCTATTCCGCTTATTGTCCATGAATGCTCCATGCTGCTTTTAATGTCCAGGACCAAGTTTTTATAGGTTGACAGACTAAATCAAGTACATTGGCTGGTTGTAACACCAGTACATTTTACATTTGCCAAAGTTCCTCTATAGAACTAAAATAGAAAATAATTCTGGCTCAGTATGTGACACATTTCCTTTCCACATTACTTTGATAGAAGCAAAGCCCAAGGCAGAAAAACTATGAATCAGTAAGAGTGAAAATAAAATCTCTGAAAGCCCCACTCTTAAGAATTTCTTTGCACTGAGGCCATACATTTTTTAGTAAACAATAAGCATTTATTCAGCATCTGCAAAATGAATTTTAAGTTTACAGAGACTTAAAAAATGGCCAAATCCCTAGTTCTTTGCAATAGGCAAACCAGAATTTCACTTAATTTGTTACTCATCGTTTTGGCCTATAAACTCAAATACTTATTAACGCTGTAAATATGCCTTTTTACTGGCTGTCTGACAGCTCCCATGCTTTCTGTGCTGTCTCCTTAAACATTTATGAGTGTTCATGAATATGCAAATACACAATCTAATGTCTGCAAATGGTTGCAAGTACAAATGCTATGTTAATATTTCATACAGTGATGGGAGCAAATCAACAATCATAAATTCTGAACAAATATGTTGCCTCATTAATAACTAATGAAGCTGTGCATAGAGCTGAGGATTTGGCATTTAATGCTAGAAGCCTTTCAGGCAAGGCCCTGTTTCCAAAAATGTCACCAAGATCTTCTCCTTCCAGGGTGGCTTCTATTTGAGGTGGTGTGGGGAGGTTTTTGAAAAGAGAGGGTTCCATAATAGTTGTTTTAAAAACTGAAACTCACATTACATGGTAGCAATAAAAACAATTCTTATGACAAATGAATTGTCCTAAAAGTGGACCTTCATGCACAAGGTGTGTGCTTGATTTGGTGTTTCCATTTTTCTGAGAGCTGATGAAGACATGCAATATCAGCCAGGAGAGCATAAATTCTTAGTGGGAACCTAGACATGTATCATCAAAGAAATTTGATGGCTTAATCCCGTTAGCCTCTCAGGAGACTCTGAGAGATGAAGGATTGCCTTGAGTAGCAGGGACTGTTCTGGGACTCATAGCGTTTGGTTCATGATCTCATTCCTGCCATACTTTGCCAAGCTCCCACCTCTCTGGAGCACCAATTTCTTAAGGAATCCAGTGTACTGTTTAATCAAATATTAAAGTGAAAACTCACAATTACTTTGTATCGGAGAGATTATGTCAAAGATTTAGAATAGAATAAAATATCAAAAACAGATTCAAAAGTCACTTTATATTTCTGGGCTTCAGTATATTCATTTATAAATTGGATTAAGAGCCTGTCTATCTCCAAATTGAAAACTCTCAATGGGCTCTTCCTTGAATGAGATACAAGATGTTTTCAAATTTTTCAGCTTCCCTGAATTATAAAGAGCATTGGTGACCACTTTATAGGCCTCTACGAATAAGACATATGATGATAGGATAAAATGGTTTTGACCATATAGTATATCCTGGAAGATTCTCTTGAAAAATAAATTCTTGGGGATGAAACTATTGTGTGTCCTGACTATGTTGTATTATAGGAGCCTACACATGTGATAAAATGGCACAGAACTAAATACACACACATATTAGTGCAAACAAAACTAGAGAAATCCCGGTAAGGTTGGTGGATTTTTATCCTTGCTGATTTCCTGGTTGTGATATTCTACCATAGTTATGCAAGGAGTTACCATGGAGGAAAACAGAGCAAAAGGTTACTTGGGGTCTCTCTGTATCATTTCTTATAATTGTATGTGAATCTATAGTCATCTTAAAATTAAACTACAATTTATAAAAACTATAATTAAAATATAATTAAACAATTTTTTAAAAAGCCCTTTGTGGTCAGTTGATATGGAATTGTTCCCACAATTCTTAAGGACACTTTGGACTCAGAGGACCATAGAGGGTGTAGGGTATTTCAATATGTTTTATGCTCAGATTTTGACTCTTGACACCCAGGGAGTGTTGACAGGGGTAGTGAACAAGTTATTTGGCTTAGGGATCTGGACACACTGAATTCTTATGTTCTCTAGCAATGTCATTTTGAGCAAGTTACTTTCTGCTTGGAGCCTGTTTCCTAACTTAGAGAATATTATGATGAGATTAGCATAGAGCTAGCTCTTAGTAATCAGGAAGACACCCCTTCTCCCCTTCTCCACCACTCCAACTTTACCTATCTCACCACATGCATGGTAGTTATTTTTTTCTTTTCCTTTAAAAACATCTTTGTTTTACCTTTAAAAAAATAAATTTTGAATTATGAGAAAAATGTGAGCATATGCAAGAAATATTTTAATGATTCCTCAATGATTATGAACTCAGGGCCAATCTGTTTTTCTCTATACCTCTACCTACTTCCTTTTCTAGCACCTTATCCCACCTCTCGCCCCCAACCCCTGATCATTTTGAAGCAAATCAATGATATAGCATTTCATCTGTAAATATTTTAAAAGGTATCTCTGGGTGAAACTGTCACAGAAACATAATCGGAACACCATTATTATTTCTAAAACATTAACAATTTCTTAATATCATCGTGTTCAAATTTCCCTGATGTCTCATGATCTTTTAAAATAGATTGTCCAGCCCGGCCGGGCGTGGCTCAGCGGTTGAGCATCGACCTGGGATCCAGGCGATCGGGGTTCGATTCCCTGTCAGGGCACATGCCCGGTTGTGGGCTTGATCAATGGCTCTCTCATCATTGATGTTTCTGTCTCTCTCTCTCCCTCTCCTTTCCTCTCTCTATTTTAAATATATATTTAAAATAGATCGTCCAAATCATTTTCCAAATGGGGTCATAGAAGATACTTCTAATGCATGTTTTTGTCTGCTGCTTCAGAAATGGCTTCAGAATCTTTCTGAACACAGCATTCTAAACCACGCTCACTCTGCAGCTCAGAGTCACCACACAGCAGAATTAAAACCAATCGCTTACCCCTGACTGGAGTTCTGATAAGTTCACTTGGACCAGTGGTTTCTTATTGATTTTTGAGTCACTCCTGAGACTCTGACAAAAAGCTAATGGTTCTTTCTCTTATGATTAATCTTTAATTTTTTCAAAAAGTTTTTTATTTAAGAAAAATATAAAATATATATTTCTATATATTTTAAAAACATATGTTAAATATAAAAGTCATATTTTTAATCTAGTCTTCTATGCAAGGGGTAAAGAGCAAGACAACTGGGGTTCAGCCATCCAGGTTTGAATCAAAGCACCATCACTTGCCAGATACACGACTTCAAACCCGTCTTGATCCCCTTGAGCTTTAGCTCCCTTATTTATTAAATGGAGATAAAAGAATATCTGTCCCAAAGGACTGCACTGAAGATCAAACAAACTAATTTAAGTAATTGATAGTAATTACAAGCAATTAATAAAAATGAAAAATAATTGGCCTAATAACAAACATGGGATTGGTATTTATACATTATATTTACTATTCTCCTTACTGTATTAATTTAAACATTACTCTAACATCATTTTTGGAATCCAGAATGATAACCCTAGAAATTCCACTCGTCTGAGGCCTGACTTCTGAAAACCTCAATCATTCTGAACACACCATAGTCCTGAAAATTATGAGAGGGAAAGAAAAAGAATTTGACTTGCAAGGAAAACATCTTTTCAAAAAGTCAGAAGTAGAGCTGCCGCTACCTTGAGAACTGCCAGAGCAGGTGGAGAGGCCAGAAAGAATATCACTCCTGGGCTCTTCAGGGTGGGGCAAATTGGGCTTTCACATCTTCTGAGGGCATCCTTGAGTTACAGAAGAACCAGAAAATGATGTCCCTAAGATGACCCAAAGAGCTAAAAAATACAAACACTAAGAAATAAGTAAATTGTGTATGACTTTGTGGAACTTAGAGTGAGGTGTAAGGTACAGAGGATACACACACACACACAAACACAATGAGCAACACTTCTGATTCAGGTAAATATTTTTCAGAGTGTTTCAAAAACTTTTTTGCATTTTTTTTTTTTTTAGCAATTTCTGGAGCTTTGCCAGCTGCAGGGTATATACCAGACAGAACCTGGTGCTCTCACGGTGTCTGAAAAGGTATGGTTTTGCCCATATTCTGGAGTGTCTGTCTTTAGGCTCTTTTCAGAGCACTATCTTTTTTAAATATGGCCACTTGGTAGTTTTCTATTTTTAGCATCTTCGGGGTAAGAGTGGAATGGAGTCCTGCTTGGCCCACTGGCAGAACAAAGTCACAAAAGAAAGAAAACAACACCAAGCCAGGAGAGGGCAGGAAATTCCTTCAGAGCCAAGAACACAACATGGCTTAGCCACATAGGTGAAAACTGGATCTGAGCAAATGGGTCTCAGTGGAGGGGCACAGAGAGCAGGCTAAGTTAAGAACCAACCCTCTCTTGACCCTGAAATTGCCCAGGAATCTTGAAAACAGATTGTGTTTGGAAGACAGGGTGTCTAAGCCAAGAGCTGCCTGAACCAGCCCAGGACAGGGAGCCAGCCAATCTGTATGGGATGTTTTTCCTCCCCTTTAATGATGTTGTTTGGAACTTTGCACTGACATAAGGCCTAGTGGGTGGCAATGAGAGACAGAGGATGGGAGAGCTTTGGGATTTTTTAAATCAGAGAGTGAGCGAGAACAAACCGTGGCCTCCAAACATAGTGAGTGAATAGAGGACAATAACATTTTCATAAGGCATAGCCTGACCTTTACCCAGACATTGGAGTGGGGACTAGGTTCAGAATTACCAGGAACCTTTGTGAAACAGCAGAGATGAATACAATCGGTGAAGACTTTTTTCTCTTTGCCCTTCAACTTAATGAATTCTTATTTTGAAATTGTAGCGCCCATGACTTCACTCCTCTACTCTTCCTCAGATTTTCCCAGCCTTGACAACTATTCCTAAAGCTAGGATTTTGTGCTCACCACTTCTTTCAGGAGAGGAGAGAATTAAAAGCAAGAATAGGGTCCTAGCCAGGTAGCTCAGTTGGTTAGAGCGTCAACCCAATACGCCAGGCCACATGCAAGAACCAACCAATGAATGTGTAAGTAAGTGGAACAGCAAATCGATGTTTCTCTCTCTCTTCCTTTCCTCTCTCTCTCAAATCAATAAATAAAAATAAAAAGTGTTTAAAAACAAGAATAGGGAACAACAAAAAAGAGCATCTCTTTTTTTTTCGACCCTTCCCTTTCAAACTTCTTTGCTTCCACAATGGGTCTCCAATTAATCTGCTCTAAATTGTTCTCTGAATTGCTCAAAGTTTCCCTTAACTGTGAAGTACCAACTGCCCTTGAAGTCTGAGAAAGTGTTGTTTTTTTTTCTTGCTAGACTAAACCTGTATATATTTTACAAGAGGCAGTTTTTTCCTTCATAAACCAAACAAAGTAAACCAAAAAGACGACAGCACAAAATGAGTAGAATAGAAAGTATGAAGATTAGCCTTAAGGTAGTAGCCAGGCAGCAACAAGGAAGAATTTCCTAAGGAAAAATGGTCCAGAGGCCATGCACTGCTGTTTCATAAACCAGATGGTGCCTTTGGGGGCCAAGAAGCCCTAATTTACTCTGTGGTAGCTGAACTTACTATGAAATATATTAGTGAACTAAAAAAAAAAAAGTGAATGTAACCTCCAGAATTCTTAATATGATTAGGTTAAGAAGCAACTGAAAAAGGAAGGATCCAGAACAAGTGAGGTATAAGCAAGATTCATCTGCCCACCTAACATGCCTTGATGTCCTCTCCCTTCCAGCAAGGCGTCTCCTCCTGCTCGCTGCTGAGCTCAACCCTTTAAGGCCCCTCCTCTCATCTTCCACACCCATTCTCTGACCATCCACGCAGGCTAACAAAGCACTTTCCAAACATGGAACCCACCTGACCAGGCTTGGAAATGGGCTCCTCCGCTTACTAGGTGCCTTCCCTGGCCTCAGCTGTTTATACTCCTTCAGCTTGTTGCTTCATTTGTAAAATGGGACTGATAATGACTCCCCCAGTGGGTAATTATAAATGTGAAATTGGAACACAGTACTTGATTAACTAACAGTAGCCATTGTTATTTATAGCAGTGGTAACATTAAGGCAGATCATTTAGCACCTATACAAACTCAAGGGTCATGTTCAAAATACGTAATAAAAGTCAGGGCATGGGCTCCATCCCATCAGAGCAAACAGTTGTCCTGGTCCAGGAGCACAGGTCCCTGTAGCATTAACACCTCAGTTGCTGGATTGTGGGGCAAAGGGATGGGTATGCAGAGGGAATGTCTGAAGGGATTTGAATAGCAGATGAAGAACTCAGCAAGCTTAGAGCATGGGTCATATACTAAGCATCCAAAGGAGAGGCACTAAAATATTTTAATCACCAGTACCCCTGTAGTGGGGGAAATATCAAATATTAACCCTACATAGAATGCCTTATACTATTACCATGTTATCTGTACATGACTTATAGTCTCAAATAGATTACAAGCCAACAATTGAATGTTGAAACAAAGACTCTCCAAATAATAGTGTGGACTATCAGAGGTGTTCAAGGAACACTTACCATTTGACTGTTAAGTAGAAAATACTGTTATATGTTATTTTTATGTATCACTCATATTTTGACCACTTTCTTTTTTAAAAAAATCCTCACCAGAAGATATTTTCCCCATTACTTTTCAGAGAGAGTGGAAGGGTGGAAAGGAGAGAGAGAGAGAGAGAGAGAAACATCAATATGAGAGAGACTTGTTGATTGGTTGCCTCCTCCACATGCCCTGACCAGGGCTGGGGATCAATCCTCCAACCCTGGTACTTGCCCTTGGCTGGAATCGAACCTGGGACCCCTCATTCCACGGGCCAGTGCTCCAACCACTGAGCCAAACAGACCAGGGCTTGACCACTTTCTAAAAGTGATTTATGGTGGTTTAATACAGAGGATCATCGATGCCTTAGAATCACATTAGGTCAAGGGCAGTAACAGAGCCCAGGAACAAAATGTGGTGAGCCAAGTTGTGGTTTGTCCACAGCAGACCCCCGAGCTTTGTGACCCACCCAAAGAGAAAAGGGAAATTGATTTGTTGCACAGATTCAATTATCGAATAAAAGGAAACAGAGAAGCACACGAATATTTCCCTCTAAGAGGAAGTCATTATTCTGGCATGAAGGGTATTGGACACCACTATGGGCATTGTTTTCAAGAGCGGGCCATCCTCTCCCTTTGCACCTTGGCTCCTGAGCTCCTGTCCCTCATAGCCCTGTACTCTACGTCCCAGCCGCTCCAGAAGTCTTGGTGTGGTCTCATCACTCCACAGCCTTCCACAACTCAGAGTCTTTGCAGAGATTGTTCCTCTGCCTGGAGTTCCCTTTCCTCACGTCCTTCCTCCCTCACACAGCTCAAATTCACCTCCTCTTTGACACCTGTCTCTATCAGGATGGCTCAGTGATGCCTCTAATCCCACCCACAAACTAGTCATTACAGTCATTGTAGCTCCATCATCAGTGCAGGGGATTTATCCCTCCCGCCTTCTCCCCACAGCTTCAAACCTTTATGCGCCTACCTGGTTTCAATTTCAGAGCCTGGTACCTGGATTCTTTCTCTCTGACGTTTCAATGTAAAATTCATGTAGTCTGTTGGCTTTTGATTTTGCTTCTCGCCAAGGAGAACATGTCTTTATAAAACATATTAGAGTTCCAGGAGGGCATCAGTTTACCTTTTGTGAATTAGAAAAAGCTTCCCATAGGGAACAGCCACACCTTAGAAATCTTACAGTTGCATGTTGCACGTTTTCCCTTCAAGCTCCCTGCCAGAGCACAGGGCTGAGGGAGTGGAGTATGAAGGAGCCTGTGTGCGTGGCAAAAATTCACATCCCAGATTCCTGGGGCACCTCCTCAGCCCAGGCTCACAATAGAAAGCGGCCGTTACAAAGCTGTTCCCAGTTCCTCCAAGAGAAATCTCCCTCTTGAGCTAACATTCTGTTAGACATGCAACTTCTTAATGTGAATCTTTGCTGCATGTCTGACTCAAAGGATTAAGAGACGTGAGTCATCTGTATATTCCTAGAGCTTTTTGTTTACCTATCACTGCTCCATAAATTTCTTTCAAATGAACCAAAGAATTAATACACAGCAGGAAGTTTTCATGGCTCACCACCATTTTCTTGATGAACTAACTCCATTTCACCAATATCAGTCAACAGAACTGTGGTTATGCTTTAAGGCTTTCTGTTCGCCAGGCAAATATTAGATTGGGAGGCTCTAGACAGACTTTGTTGGGTAGAAGCTGGAGTAAAGTCTAGACAGGATATTCAGCTGATATTCAGCTGTTGGGCCAAAATTTTGCCAGAAGAGGGAGAATGTCTCTTTATTAGCAAGTTAATTAGAAATAAATCATTGTGCAAGGTTGGGGTATACCACTTAGAGAAGGATTTAAAGAGCTCTGGGTGAATTTTCCCTCTTTCTATGACTCATACCATGTCTCTAATGCTCTCTAAAACTGTAAGGCCAAAAAAGTTTCTCATTCAGGGCCGTGCTTTGAACAAGAGTGGTCCACAAGTCTGCAGATATTGTATGACCCAGTAATTAGGGATTTTACTCAGAGATGAACCATCAGACCTAATAATAAGTGGATTAATTTGCTCCAAGTAAGTATGCCCATGTATGTAGGTATCTTGTTGTGGTTACTGTTTCCTGACTCAGAGACAAGCATTTAAAGGATAATGTTCTAACATGATTCTGGGGGATTTAGGGAGCTGGCTTATGTCTAGGCTTTATCAACCCAGGGGAAAGGGAAAGCCAGTCTTGTAGATTGCCTAAGCAAGGTGCATTTCAGTTTATAATTAGTCTAAATGCTTCTCTCAGAAGGTAGCCTGACTTGAGTGTTTTGAACCATGGAGGCCATGGTTCATAGAGTTCTCTACCTTTTTTCTCTGGTTCAATCTTCCTGATCAACCAAGTTCCCCATCCCACTTTTTTGAACAATTAAACTAAGAGAATTTGTATTTAGTGGGGAAATTTTATAATCTGTGATCTTCATGTCTTTTTCTGGGGAGTGGTAAAGAGAGAAAAAATACTTAAATAATAAGAATAAGCAGTAACTTCTATGGAAAAGTTTTCGTTTGAAGTGAAAGTGAAGTTGCTCCTAAACATTTCTCAATGGTCAAAACAGTGTCTGGCACAGAGAAGGAAATATGTATGTGAAGGAATGAATCTGATGGACTACAATTGGATTGTATTAAACTGTGATTATCAAAGAATGTGACTCGATGGCTAGCCTTAGAACAGAAGCTTATGAAAATGACTCTCCATTTTGGGATTTATGATAAATATGCATCAGCAGGTCCCTATATCACCTTTACATTTCTGAGTCTTATGATTCCTGGGTTCAAGGGATTCCGAGTCCTGATTAGCCTTCTAATAAATTCCCAGGCTACCTTTTGGTGGAATTATATAGAAGGAATAATCGTAATAATGATAATGAAAGTGAACCTTAAGTTCCTATTATGCTCCTATCCCTGCATAGCCTTGAAATACAGGATTGACTATCTACTTTCATATGTGAGGCTAGAAAGTTAGTGGCCGAATCTCAGTTTGAATCTACATATGTCTCAAACACAAAACTTGAGCTCTTTCCTTTATATTTGCACCAACCAAAGAAATGTCTCCTTTGAAGGAATCAGATTAAGATTGAGAGTAATAAACCCAGGATTTATGATCTGGTGACTTAGACACCATTCTATTGATATTAACTAAAATCACTGTGACTAGCTCATCCTTTCACCTACCAAAGTTACATTTTCCTATCATTGAACAACAATAACACCACCACTATTACAACAAAAAAATCTGATACCCTAAGATGTTGACAGGAAACGTGTCTCCTAAAACACAGATCTGTCATAAAAAAATAGTGTTAACTTTCATAAGGAAGATGATCTAATTAGAATACTTGCCTTTAGTACTTTATCCTGCTTCATCCAAAAAGAGGTTTTTTTTTTTTTTATGGAGTTTTATGTTTCATGGAGCCCTCAGAATCTAAACAAAATTCAATTATCTATCTTTGAAATTTAAGCTTGAATGGTTCTGTGGCTGCTGGTGTCCTAACACCACTTGAGTAGGATGTGTCTAGACGACCATGACTCACCGATTTTCTCATGAAGGTGAGAGCTGACAAAGAATCTGCTGACTGGAAAGAGAATTGGCTTCTACAGTTGGTGAGCATGGAATTTAATGTGGCTAGATCAGCAAGAGAAGGATTTTGATGGCATCACATTGCAAGCCCTGAAGGCAGAATTATCAAAAAAGCTGGCAGAATTTATAAGTGATATACAGTACCCAGTTGATGACTCATAGTCAGATGTTGCTGAATGAAGATCAGATAAGTTTGATGAAAAATATAAGATTTAGTATATTAATTTTAGGAAGAAAGAGTCCAGGTTTCTTACCATGGACAACTGGATGGATAGCGAGTGCCCTTAATCTTAGAAAACAGAGCATTTAGTAATGGTGAAATGAATAAGACAAAATAAACTGAAAGTTTACTCTCTAGAACCAAGAAAAATAAAATTAAACATATACAGTAAAAACATGGAAACACATCTTAAGGTCTTTATCTAAGTCAGAAATAACTAAAATAGTTGTACCATGAGTAAATGACTAATCTGAGTTATAATGGCAAAAGTAATTTTTTAGGATTAAGGAAGGAAAGATTCCTATTCTTTAGCATGTGCCATGCTGAGCCACATGCAATTTTTACAATCTCCTGTGCAAAGCAAACCAATCAGCTTGCCTCTAGCAACTGGCCAATACTGCTCCCCGGAAACCACACTCATAACTTTTAGAAGTTACCCTACTACCACCTCAGGTTGCAGTTTGGGGCTAAACACTTTGGAATCCATTAATGACCCTATGGCATCTTTGTTTGTTTGACAGATAACATTTTAGAAATTTGTCAAGGAAAGCATCTATGACCCTTGTTAATCAAAACCATAAGTACCATAAGAATCGGTGTCAGAAGAGTCATTAATTTTCTTTGAGGTTCTGTGTGTCTAGCACTGAAGGACATTTGTCTTTCAAACCCTCAAAATGTTTATTTTCAGTGCCACATAGTTTACCATAAATCATTTATTCTTTTAAAAATGTTCTTTGTTGAGTTTCCTCCAGTAACCCCAAGCTCTATCATTATCCCCTCTCTGTGTCTAATATTTCTTAGAGCAAAGGATAGGACTGATAATTAAGTTATGGAAACTTTATCATTTGTAGCTTAACACCAAGGAAAGAAGATTGTTTAAATAAATTGAAAAGATTTTCAGCAGTGTATTTCAACAACAACAACAAGCCATCAAAGGAAGAAAAAGACAAAAAGCAGGAGAAAGCATAAA
Source organism: Miniopterus natalensis (assembly GCF_054644295.1). Taxonomy (NCBI): domain Eukaryota; kingdom Metazoa; phylum Chordata; class Mammalia; order Chiroptera; family Miniopteridae; genus Miniopterus; species Miniopterus natalensis. The sequence goes on along the minus strand of NC_142087.1, from coordinate 67,013,217 downwards.
GGTACAATAAATTGTTGATTGGAGCATGAAAACTGAAGAGGAGGGAGAAACAAATGTTTGTATCTAGGTTCATATATCATAACATTACAAAGGAAAAGTGTAACTTTGAAAGGAGTTTAGTAAAAGCGAGCTTTTAAAAAGGTTTGTAATATTTGCCAATGACACATCTGATAAAGGGTTAATATCTAAAATATATAAAGGACTCATACAACTTAACAAAAGGAAGACAAACAATCCAATTAAAAAATGGGCAAAGGACCTAAATAGACACTTCTCCAAAGAGGACATACAGATGGCCAAGAGACATATGAGAAAATGCTCAAAATTGCTAATCATCAGAGAGATGCAAATTAAAACCACAATGAGGTGTCACCTCACACCTGTCAGAATGGCTCCATCAACAAATCAAGGAACTACAAGTGCTGACCAGGGTGTGGAGAAAAGGAAACCCTGGTACACTGCGGGTGGGAATGCAGACTGGGGCAGCCACTATGGAAAGCAGTATGGAGGTTCCTCGAAAGATTAAAAATTGACCTGCCATTTGACCCAGTGATCCCACTTCTAGGAATGTATCCTAAAAAACCCGAAACACCAGTCACAAAGAACTTATGCACCTCTATGTTCATAGCAGCTCAATTCACAATAGCTAAGATCTGGAAACAGCCTAAGTGCCCATCGGTAGATGAGTGGATAAACAAGCTGTGGCACATTCACACCATGGAATACTATGCAGCTGTAAAAAAGAAGGATCTTTTATTATTTGGCACAGCATGGAGGGAACTAGAAAGTATTATGCTACGTGAAATAAGCCAGTCAGAGAAAGTCATGTACCACACGATCTCACTTATATGTGGAATATAATAAACAAAATAAACTGATGAACAAAATGGATCCAGGGACACAGAAGCTTGGAACAGACTGAGAGATCTCAGAGGAAAGGTGGGGAGGGGGCAATGAGGGGGAGAGATTAATCAAAGAACTTATATATTTATAAGCATAACCAGAAAACAAATTAAATGATTAAAAACAGATTATATATATTAATTGCCACCAACTTCAACACAACATATTGGAAGACAATATTAAGTCATGGAAAAGAATACATCTTTAATTATTTGTCTATTCTATAAACAAGTCTAATTGGAATCTAAAAACAGCAAGGGACAAAAGCTCAGTTCATTAGAGACCAACTAACTGTAAAGGGCAGATAAAAACCTTTTGTGTGATCCAGATGTACCTCCCAAGCACCATCAGAGAGCACCAGGTAGCACACTAATCAGTGATAAGAGGTGTTCTCATTATTAAGCTTATAAAACATAAACCAGGTCACTACAAGCTTTGAAGAGAGAGTGGAAGGGGAAGAGAGAGAGAGAAACATTGATTTGAAAGAGACACATCGAGAGCCCAAGGGGTCCAGGGATTAAGCCTGCAACCAAGACAGTGGATTAAACCTCTTAAAGGAAAGCAGCAACAAATTGAGGATAACTATTAAATTCAAGTTAGCATGAGGCATTGACGCTGGAACACGATGGAATTCCAGAATAATACTGAATTTTCTCAGTCCTAACCAGGAAGATAAGAGAAAGAGTAGAAGGGGGTTGGAGAGGGAGAGGGAGAGAGAGATCGATGAGAGAGACACATCAATCTGTTGCCTCTCACACACTCCCTGACCAGAGGCAGGAATGGAGCCTGCAACTGAGGGATGTGCCCTTGGCCGGAATCGAACTTGGGACCCTTCTCTAGGTGAAATAATCATATTTGTATACTTTTGTTGCTTGTATTTCTCCCTACATTATTTTCTTTAAAGGGAAGGAAAAATGGGGGGGGGGGGGGGGAGGATTGTAAAATGCTGATAAGAGAAACTAGGAAGAAAGTCTTAGGCACCAATCATTTCTTCTAAAATAGAAGAAGGAAGCTTGTATATTTGTATTGCAAAAGCCTTTATGATAAAAAGTGTCTCCAGGAAACGTCATACATCGGAAATGAGTAAAATGTGACTTGTATGCTTTTATGCTTTTAAAATGTGTAGATTTAAAACAATGTTGGTTTTAAACAAGACAGTTGCTCTAGGCAATTCTAGAGACTGAGCCTCTATGGCAAATATCGTGGTAGATAAAAGCAATTATGGGGGAAATCATGCATCTTATATTAATAGAGCATAAACCTTTAGGGCAAGACTTTGTAGAGTCAGAGTTTGCAGTCATTGCCTTGTCCCAGTGTGGTTAAGGAATCAAAAGACTTCATCTGTCCCCAAATATCTTCCTTACTGAATTGGAATTAATACCCTTGAGGACCACTCATTTTAATCAAAAGATATTTAGAGAGCGCCTGCTAGAATGCGCATCTGCTACTCAGGAGGGAAACACAACACAAAATTACCTGATACTGCAGTAACTTGATCTAATAAAAATATTAGCTAGAGTGAAACTCTGGGTGCAAAATCCAGAGGGTCTAGTACCTGGACAGAGGAAAACTATTTCTAAAGTTACAGACCTGAGAGAGCTGCTCAGAGAGGAAAACATTGGAATCCTGTACCTTGAATGGGGTTTCATCAGGGCACAGGGTGTCTGAGGAGAAGAGTCCAGTAGACGGGCATGGGGTGACAAATATAAATTTTGTCTTTTTCATGATTTTCTTCAGGGATGTCTCTGCTAGACTTTCTGGAACTATTCTAACCCCTTTCTCTATAAAACAAGATTTAGGATAATTTGGTCTGCCTTGGTGCTCATCCAAATATACTCCAATATTGAAGTATCACAATGACCCGGAAGGAGGCCCAGTTGTTAGACACTGCCTTGTAGCCCGGAGAGTTGACCCATCTTTGGGATTTTATATTCAGGTGGAGCAAAGAAGTCAAGACTTGAATGGTACACCTCCACTGTCACCTTCTTTCCCCCACCCCACCCATATATTCACAAGGAAAGGAACAACAAAAGACCAATAACTAAAAAGAGATGGTCATCCCATGACCAATGAGCTATAGAGTTTTATTGGATCCAGAGGAAAACAGCTTTATAATGGAATATCAAGATATGCTCTAGTCAGGAACCCAAATTGCAAATTAGAAATGATAATAGGAAACAGAACCTGAGCTGCTGTGTTGGTGACTTCAGTGAATGCTGCTGGTAAATGGGCCAACTTCTGCAAGAAGTCAACGCACTGCTTTTTCTCCTTGGTTCTACTTTTCCTCTCATTGATGAAAAACAAACAAACAAAACCCCAACAGCCCAGTGTGTGTCCCTGAGCTCTGTATTTGGGGAAGGGTGGTGTGACCTTCCAAAGACGAATGTGGCAGTCAGCTAGCTTGGGGGATGAGAGTGTGCTTTCACCGTTGGTAACACAGACGGGAAAACCTCAGTGTGAAAATATTCTGGCGAGGAATTTTATGGGTTCCCTGGTTCTCCCCGACTCCTGCTGCCAGCAGTGGTAGATGGAAACAACCATCACAATTCAGAGCTGTGACAGTCCCTTAATTGAAACATTTAAGCAAGAATGCAGTTGGTGTAGCCTGAACTTTGACCATGATTTACTGCTTCGGTGTGATTTAGTAGAGATATTTCTAGTACAATAACTGTAATGAAGATGTTCTTGGTTTGATTTGACATTTTCTCTTTGGAGACTGTTAACTCTGACATTTCCTTAGTAACCAGCCAAGTTCGCTGGTAGCATCTTGGTTACCTGGAGTGGAATCCCTGGAGGAAGGGGACAAGATAATCATGCATGCGTCTGAGGTCAACACTTCCTTGACTCTGGCTTCATTGGGAAGCAATTTACTTCATATCTTTTCATCAATATTGAAATAAACATAAGTGCAAATCTACCCCAAACTCCCTGTCGACAGGTAACATTTTTTATTCATCCCAATGGATTATTTAGAAAAATACAGAGGCAGAGTTTCATTTCAGACAGCTTACCAAAAATAAAAAATTGCATGTCTTTTGAGGGCCTGCTATGGAATGAAACTTGTTAGAAGTGAATCTATTTATTTTATTTAACGTTGTTGGCAGCTCCATAATCCCATTGTGAGAGCTCCTAACTCTTAGGAGAGATACTAAGCCAAAAAGAAGACTGTGGGTTTTTAATCTTACCCCCCTCCCCTTCCCTTCTGTTGCTGAATGCTCTTTGAATCATAGAGATTGAGTTCTCAGTTTAATACCTTCTTGTTAATAAAATAGACGTGGGTGAGTCTTCTAAATTCCTGCACATATTCCTCACAGATAAAAACCAGCCTATTTACTAAATATCCATGCTTTTCTTTTCTGTTGGCACTCCCTCAGCAAGGACTGTACACAGCAGGGTGAGCTGCTGCAGTAAATGTCAGGGGAATGGAAAGAGGTCAAGGGAATACTCGTTTGAACCTATTGGTTAGTTTTCAATTGACCCAGCGAACAATTCACCACTACTCTTAAGGGAGGGGTGGGGTGATGGTGACAGACAGCAAGAGTGGGTTAAAAAAAATACCAACACCTGTCAAAATATCTCCTTTTTTACGGATGAAGAGTGGTGGTTTGGAGGAGATGTATGAACCTTACCTAATTTAGCAGAGCTGATTGTTTGTAAATTCTTTTTAAAGGAAACTTCCATTCTTGGCCCACCCTGATAGAGTGGTGTGACTGCTAAAGTACATTGTTTTTACCCCTTGACACCAATTATCACGTGACAAACTGGGCCTTCCTTTCAGTGGCTTTGAGATTTCTTCTTCTGTGTTGTTGCTGGCTTTTGGCACTTTCCTTTAAGCATAGTTAAAAAAAGAAAAAAAGGTCATTCTTCTTCCTACCTTGGTATAAAGATGAACCAGTCAATCATTCATGGAGTACCCTGCTCACATCCGATGGTACAATTTCGGATGTTGATAATTTACTTTTGATGCTAATTAATTACAAGTAATCATAAAAACAAATTAAAACCACTATACTTATTGCAGGTTTTCTTATGCTCCTGAAATAATGCATTTTTATGCATCTGTTTACTTGCTTTGTAAAAAAATGTAATAATCTATATTCATAGAAAAACAACTTTAGTGCTCTGCGTCAAAGCTGTAAACTGTTATTGGTTATTTGTTTTGGTTTTCCCCCCCTAAGATATGAAAATGGAAGAATGAAAGTGAGCCACATCAAGTGAAAGAGATTAATGCATTTTAGGACTAACCTAAATGCAGGAATTCAGGAGTTTTTTTTTCATTTCTGTTTGTTGTTCATGTGTTTTTCTCCTTTTGAGGGACAAAAGTATTATTTTGCTCCTGAAAATGAGTAGGAAGATGGAGTACCAGCTTTGGCTTACAGGCCTAGAAGAGACATAAATCTCTCAGAGACCCCCACTACATTTTCCCAGTGGCGGAAGGGGTGGGGGATTACTCTCTGGGTTCTGTCCTCTCCAACAAAGAGGCCTTTTCACCCTATTTGAGAAATGCAATGAATGGGACCATAGTGTGTCCTCGGCAGAATCACTACTTGAGCTCTGATTTCTCATTCCACTCCTTCCACGGCCTTATAAGCTCCTCTGGGAAGCAGCAGAGAGTAGTGGGGAAATGATGGGTGGGAGTCAGAAGACCTGGGCTTCTGGTGTGAACACCAGTCCTCTATCTCAGAGGGTGCAACCCAATGCAATGAAATAACCTGGGAGTGCTTTGCAAGGTCCTACTCATACCATCATGATCATGAGCACAGTCCTGGGCATCATCACCATCATCACTGTAATAGCTCATAGGTAATGAGTGGTAAAGACAAGTACTTTACTGGTAAGCATCTCAATCACCCCACACCCCTGCAAAGGCAGATTCTATTTTCTGTAACTTTGCAAGTGTCTGCGTATCTAGAAAGGGTGAAAAAAACCTTAGAGAAGAGACTGTCAGGGCCTGCTTTGCAGGTTTCAGCCCCCATGACTTTCTATGGGATTCCTTTCTGCATCATGTTCACAGTTGACAAGGCACTGCACACCCTCAGGGAAGACTTGGTGGCAGCTTTCCTTGCTCCAGGAAAGATATGATTTCCACCCTTTCCCAACTCAGCAGTCATTCCCTGTTTCTCTTCCCAAATACCCTTTGAATGCTACCTTTTTACTATTTGGATATCTGCTACCCTTGGGAGGTCCAGGTTCTACTTGGAAGTGATATTAGGTGAAGTTGGGACTTGTCTAGGAAGATAGTTAAATTTCTTCCAAATATGTTAAGATAGCTTAACCCAATAACCACCTCTGGGGTAAAGCCAGGGCAAAATATAGTTTCTTTACACACACATTACCCGGCCCCCACTCCAAACCAGATCCTATCTCAAGACATATGTTATGTGTTAAGCAGTGGGAATAAGCCTAGTCTGACCCTGAAGAGGCCTCTGAAACCTGGTCATTTGATTTGTAAGTGTTGGGACTGTTATGAAGCTGTTAGAAGTCAGCCAGGCATGAGGACTTTAATTTATATTACCAGTGTTTTAGGTAACTGAAGCCTCAGTTGTCAGTTTCAAGCCACTGCTTAGAAAATTATTGCCATTTATAATTTCAATTGATTTTCACAAAAATGTGTTTGGTTTATCTACACGAGTAATTTGCATTTATGAATGTTTGGGTTGCCCTTTTTCAGTCCCTGAAAATCTAAAGGAGTACCACGTGAAAGCATATGTTGCTTACCCTATTTCTAGACCTGTAGAAATAGCAGGGAAATCATACACGCGGGGAGGCGATGTGCTGGAGGGATATGCAGGCGGGCCAAATGGTCCAACCTGGCCGCCTCATGTGTGACCTTCGGTAATTTAACCACTGCGGACCTCGGCTCCTTCCTATGGAACGATTAAAAAACCCACTGTGATGCCTGTGAAGTTTAAACGAGGTCAAGTTAAAAGTGCGAGCAGAATGTCTGGCGCAGAATTGGCACGTAATAAATGTTCCTTCCCTCTTCTTCCACCCCCTGACTTTTAGAACATGTAGCAAAAAGAAGGAAATATTCTCTGTCCTTACAAATCATCTTTGAATCAGTCCCCAATATTCTTTTAATCCATCCACAACTTGATTTTCTCCTTTCACTTCCTTGTTCCTCTTGTTCTACTCTGTGGTTCCCAAAGGGAAGAAGCCAGTCAGCCCCATAAGGTCCCCTCTGACGGTGGGGTCCCTCTGATGCCCTCGTGCCTCCCCAGACCCTGCTCCCTTCCTGTTCCAAATTGTCCTCTGGTGCTCGCCCTGCTTGGCTCGCGCACTAACCACCCGCAAGTCCGATCATCTCCTTTCTGCTTCCACTGGAGACGAACAGGAATGGAGGGGCAGAGTTGGAAGAAAGAGGTTGTGCCTCCGTTTAAGATCTGTGTCGCTGGCCTGGGCTCCTGGACGTTTCACCTGCAGCAGGGAAGGGTCACCTTGACAGCAGGAGAGCTTCCAGCTGGATTCAGTTTCCTGGTTGGACATTTGGAGGCTCCTGCTGTCTCCAGGGTAGGAGGTGCACTTAAAGATACTTTACAGCCACCCTAATGATCAAAGGGGATCAAGCCAGGAACAGAGGAGTGAAGAGCACGCTAGATGCACTGGGCTCTCCTCTCAAACAACATTTCACACATCTTAGATTTAATACTGTCCTAAAGGCAATCTACCTTTAGGCAATCTGCCTTACACTTATATCATCAAATCTGTATGGTCAGGGAAAATTAATCAACTTAGGTCTTATTCATTGGCTCTTAACCCATTAAAGTGTTATTTTTAAGAATCCATTACCATTAATTTAAAAAATCACATTAATTACCATTACTTTTTTAAAATCACATTTCAACTGTCTCAGTATATAGAAAATGGATCCATGCCTAATGGTGGCATGGAAACACCCTGGCCCCAGAGCAGAGCAGAGCAGAGCAGATAGCAGGATAACCCATTCAGTTCCATAGTCAACACCCTTCACGTCCCCACCCCCACTCCCTCCACCAGCATATACATTCAAACACATGGATAAGACAGAGTCATGTCCTGGTTTGGAATCATCCTCACATGGGCCTGATTAGTGAAGGGAAAATTCCCAGTCCACTGTAAACAGCCAGTAAGAGGCAGGGAAATCGCAATTAATAGTTGAACATATGTGCACTGTTTTTCTGTTTATAAGGCTTTTCTCTTATACAACATCTTGACTAATCCTGAAAACAGTTTGTGGCGGTCTCTATTGTTATCCTAATTTCACTGTTGGAAACTGTGGCTTAGAGACCAACATTCCCAATAAGTTGTCAGAACTCGAATGCAGTCTCCTCTGACTTCAAATCCTGCCCTTGGCCAGGGCACTAACAGCATCTTCAGTCATCGAAAGATACCATACCCCAGGTATATGGGACTAACACTGAGGGTTTTGTTTAAAGTGGGGAGGGAGTAATTCCAATATGCTTTCTGGTCTAACAGAGCCTCGGGAACTAGCACCACACAAAATTGTGACATTTACATTTGGAGTATACTCTCCTTTCTCTGTACTAATTCACTGCCTATTTGCTTTTCTTTTTCTTTCTTTCTCTCCATGGCAGATGCCCAGATAAGGGGTTAAGGAATATGAATGGGAAAAAGGAAAGCAGGCAGGTTTTCTTCTCTGTCCTGAAACCCCAGCCCTTCTCTGACCCTCCAGGGCCCTTTTATGTACCCCTGCATCTGACTGCCTGATTTTCCTGCCCAGACAATAAAGGGCATGAGCTCCATAAGTGCTGACTATCTATACAACCTGAGCAACCTCACAAAGGGAAATAAAAAACATGGTTTCACAGGCAACAGGGTCTTGGCTAATGTCGCTATTTTTGTTAAACAGGGGAGTGTTCACACTCATTTAAGATGGCTGAGCTGATCCACAACAGCAATAGACCCTTCATGCCAGACCCTCAAAACAAAAGTCATCTTCTAGGGAATTTTTACTCCAAGTGGAAACCAGATCGTAGAAATGACAACGATAAGCAATTCAACTAACTAAGCTTCTGCATTACCAGCCCAGGATGCTCCTGGACCTGGGCAGGCTCCTTTGGAGTCCTTTTGGCCCAGATTGGGAAAGAAAAAGTAGACCAGTTTGAGAAAGGAGAAAGAAAGGGATGTACCCAGAAGAAGCTATTTTCTTCATAGTTAGGCTAAGTCCTGCCATAAGGAGAGCTACACACCTAAAAAACAAAAACTAGAACTGAAAGGGCAACCCTTCCAAAGGGGAGGCCGTGATTCAGAGCTGGTGACATGGCCACATTTGCTCCTGCTGAGCTTGGAACTCAGACGAACAAGAAAGGCCACCAGTGAGACTGAAGAAAATGAGGCTGGAGTGACAGAAGCCAGGGATTTGGCTGGTTTTGTTTTTGGACAGGATGGGAGTAAAATTTCCACAGTCAAGGAATTTGGGGGAGATTGGTCAAAAGGACCTAGGCAAGAATGCAGAAAGGACTGTAGCTGAGGGCTCCTCTTAGGCATAAGCAGGGGAAGCCATGTAAATAGTAAGGCCTAGAAAGGAGACAATCAGATCCAACACTGGAAGGGAGGCATCTCATTGGAGCTTGTGTTGTACGTCTAGAGTGCTGGTGGTGATGGGGATTTAATTACAACAGCCTTTGAAAGGAGGTGACCCAGGACTTCTTGGAGAGCCCCATCTATGGGATGGTTTCCTGGTCTTACAGGACATCCTACCATAACCTGTATCCTAGGCCAGACTTATAAAACAGTAAAGTGAAGAGCCATTTGGCCCATTCATTCATGTATTCCTTTTTCTCTTTTGACAAGGGATTATTGAGTAAGTATTTCATGCCAGGTCCCATGCTAGATGCTGGGAATACACACAGAACAACCAAATGGTCCCTGCCCTCTGAGAGAGAGAGACAACCTTGCATTCAGACAGTTATAAAATACAGTGAAAAACAATAGAAGAAATAGCTCGACACTATTAGAATAGAAGGTAGGGGCATGAAAAAGCCTAAAGGATCTAATTATTTTTCCCAAAAGGGAAAATAAGAAGACATATTTCAGAAACATTTAGTAAATATTTGCTGGAAATGCAATAACATCTTTTTCAAAATTAATTTTTAATTGAGGTATGATATAGTTACAGCAAATTTCTCTAGTCTTAAGTGTTCAGCTAAACTTTTATGTGCATAGACCTGTGTCATCACCACTCAGATCAAGATAAGGAATATTTCCACAGTCCAGCAGGCTCCCCGTGCTCCCTCTCAGTCAATGCCCTGCCCCCAGAGGTAACCACTCTTCTGACTTCTGTCACCTTAGATTAGTCTTGACTGACTTGAACTTCACACTTGAAATGGAATCATACAGTATGTATTCTTTGTGTCTTTCTCCACTTATCAGCTCGATGAGATCACCCAGATTATGCAAATGCCTCTATACTAAAATGAGGTCGCAGTGGAAGTCATTCCTGGATTTTAGGATTTTCTTAAGGGGAGTTAATTGGCTGGGAATGAGGAAACAGATGGTGGAGTGGAAAAAACATAAAAGTTTAGATTCAATGGGGGTAGGTTTCAGTTGTGAAGAGGCCACTTGCTAGCAGTGTATCCCAAGAATATCATTCTCTGAATTTCAGTTTTCTTTTCAGTAGAATGAAGATAACACTACCACCTACTTTATGGAACTGTTAATATAGTGCATGTAAAAAAATCACTTTTAAGCTGTAAAGCAAGACACAGATTTTTTTAAGTATTCTTATTAGTGTTTCATTTGCTCACAAATTGATGTATGTGTGTATTTATGAATGGCTAAAGATATGTAAAAAGCAATTTTTCCATTACATCCTTTATAAGCATGCTCTTAGTAATCAATGGAGTTTTGTTACTCAAATACAATTCAATTAACAGTCAACAATTGCCTTGTTAAATTTAAGATCTTATTCTAGTTGCTTGTAATCTGAAGCTAAGACATGGGTCGGTGTTCTAAGTCTTGGGATCTGGTTGCCAAATCAAACAATGCTCTCAATTTACCAGACTTGCTAACACCTGTAATAATGCACATTATAAAGAACCCTACCTCGAGCATCTATTTCCTTCTGTTACAAGCCTCGCACTGTAAAAAGGCAAAAGCAAACATGCCACAGAAGGAAGGAAAGGTTTTAGATTTCTTTAGTCCCCCCCTGCCCCGATTTTCAGTTCGTGACCACGAAGGGAAAAGGCAGAGATGATCGCCTCTTGAAACGAGGAGAGGCAGGAGCTGCCTAGAAGGAGAAGTTTCAATGTGGGTCAAGTCAGAGAAAGTAAGGCTTGGAGACTGACTTTTTAATTTCTTGAATTAATTGGTAAATACCTTACTTGCTCTTTAGCGAGATGATGAATTCAAAATTAGAAAAGAGATTTATTCAAATTCTCCACCAACTGTTGCACGTTTTCTTGCTGATGGGAAAGAGGGCGGATTCATTTTCTCAATGGCTACGCTGCCAGCCGTCATCTGGAGCATTCTGTCTATAAACATGAAACCAGAAACGTTGGCGGGAGGAGGCATTAACCAATCCCCTACCAGGCTGTAAGTAATACCACATCTTCCACCTGGCACCATTAATAATCCCATTCAATGAACCCTTTATTATTAATATCACTGGTATAAAAAATGACCCCACGCTTACAGGTGTAACTTAATGAGGCACATGTTGCGGCCAGATGTCTTGCAAGGCCGGCTCCACGGCCACAGTAGACATCTTTGTGCACGTTTCATAAAAAGAAACCATCTGAAAGCATTCATTTCAAGAGCATATCCATCACGCACCTCGGTCAGCTCAGGAGTGACGCTCTTCTACTTAAGTTTAAACAGATGGAAAAAACCTGGGCGTTCTATTCCACATATCATAGTTTGTTAGATTTGTGTGTGTGTTTTTTTAAAGTAATTATCTGATTAAAACTGCCAAATACACTTTCTTCTTTTCACTTCCTTGGTGAAAATGCTGCGGAGGTGGGAGCACCGCCACAGCCTGGAGTGAGGAGGGGCTCCTGCCGTTCAACTGGCCTCCGCCTGCGGCCCGTTTCGTGACTGCATTTCTTTTTCCTGCCCTGCATTTGCGAAAATGTAGAACAGGCTTGTCAAAAATCAAAGGTCATTCGGAAGTTGACTTAAGTAATGAGAAGAATTGCACCTAATTATGATAATGAGAATTCCTGTTTAAACTCCCTGGCCCGGCTCTTCCAGAGGAAGCCAGGCGTCCTGTGGCCATGGGGGCTCTTGGGTGCCCTGCCACTCACAGCATGGGCTCCGTGTGCCAACCAGCGTTTGCGGGGACCACATCTAGGGTGCGTACTGAGCCTTAGCTCTCCTTAACCCTTCTGTAGAGGATTGAGGGGTGTAGGTGGTGGTGCGGGGAACCGCTGTGCCCTAAATTAGAATTTCAGCTAGTCCTTGGGAAAGAAAAATATTATGTAGAGAAGGCGGATAAGGGCCTAAGAATAGGAACAGAGAAGGGAATGATCGCGCAGGATCAGACATGTGGGTGCCCTCCACAGGCTGCTTTAGGGGCTCTCTGGGCAGGCTTTTAATTGGCACTCCTTCAAACTGGTGTTCTCTGCATTTGTTCAGAACAGAAAAGAGAAGTTACATAAAGGGAAGGGCAGAGAACGAGGCGGTGAGTGGAAGCAGTGCTCCAAGTTCTTCCTTCTCAAGTAAACTCAGCTTTGGCTCCAGACACATAACACCTCACTCAACACAGGGAAGGCCCTGATTTTAAAATGATCTGATCTCGTTTGAAGGTTATTTTAAGCCCATCTGTTGAGCCTCAAGCACATCTCATGGGAGAAAGGTGTGTCTTCTGCTACTCGACACAGCTTGTCCAAGAAAGCCTCCCCTCCACAGGTAGGAGGCTCCCCGGGAAGAGTTTTAGAAATACATTTGCTCCACCTTGCTCCATTTCTAGTGTTGTTGGAATAGTACTCCTGGGGATATTCTAGTTAGTACAGGTAAAATGTTCCAAAGAATATTTTAATACATTTATAGGGCAGTGTATCATGTACCCACTTGCAGGGCCCACTCCTCAGTCCAACTCCGTGAGCTTGGCATGGCTGGGCAGTGAGATGAGCAGGACCAGTTACCTAGTTTGACCCCACTCCAGGGCTTGAATCTTCTCCCACACGCCTCCTCTGCTGGCCTGTGCTAACATTCCGCAAGGGAAGAAATGCTTTCATTTCCCATTTCCTTCCTCTCTTCTCATACCCATTAGACTGTATATCAGTTTCTCTCTCCCCCTCTCTCTCCCTCTCTCCCTCTCTCCCTCTCTCCCTCTCTCCCCCTCTCCCTCCCTCTCTTTCCCCCTCTCTTTCTCCCTCCCCCTCTCTTCCTATCTACCTCTGCTCACTCTTCTCGCTTTACATACAAACTTTCTCTTTTTCCAAGGTTCACAAGGCAACATAAACTCCGAAGGTTTGCACATTACTACCTCAGTCACCTGGAGGAAGAACAATTTTTCTTTCTTGGTTCTAGTTCCAAAATTTCCAAGGAAGGGCTCTGGTTAACTTTCTTCCCCCAGTTCGCTCTCCCTTTGAGAAAATGGTTTGGATGCTAGTGCAGAGACCACCTTGTAGTTGTTGCCAAACTTCAAGTAGCAGAGCCTTGGGAGGTCACTGGGGAATCATGAAGAAACAGGAGATTAAAACTACATTGTGGAGTCTCTGTGTAGAGCCAGAATATTGGATTATCCTGTTTTTCAATGAAGCATTGTTTCCAGAAGGATAATCTGTCTAAATCAGGGGTAGATTAGATTGATTGAAGCAGAGGGAGACCAGAGCCAGGGAGACTAATTTAAAGGATGTTACTTATCTCCAAGGATGTTCACTACAGAATTATTTATAATGGTGAAAGATTACACATATAAATTGTCTAACAAACAAGGATTAGCTAAATAAATCATCATAATGAATTACAGCAAGGCCATATGATGGAACGCTGTGCACTTACCAAATTTCTGTTCGGAAATGTTTTTTTGTTTTTTTTAGGAAGCATATTTCAAAGCTCATGATCTCATATTATCTAGCCTCATAGGAGACATAGATATCACATAGCACATGTTGAAATCATTGAGTCTCAAAATAGTTGAATTCCAAACCTGACTTTGCCAAACCCAAATCAACTTTTCTCATAAAGTTACTATCTCACCCTGATGAGCTAAAACTACTAAATCTCTAACTTGTACATTTTCCAGTAGAATTTATAGTGACATTATATGATTTGCTCAAATACACTTATGTAGTATAAAGTAATTGTCATTAACCTCTTGGACAAATTACATTTTTAATAATTCAAGCTGATCAAGAAAGTAAAAAACATTTGGCATGAGCCACCTTCAATATAACATACAACCTTAGCTTCCTTTGGAACTGAGTTGGGGAAAACATACCAGTGAGGAGACAGACAAAAATTAGGCTCCCTCTGCCTGGGTTGCACCTTATCGGTAGAAAAAGACAGCATTTGAGATTCCACCACTGTAAATCTGAGCGTTCTCTTGCAAGTACTAAGCTGTTTTATTGATTATTAGCTGTTTGAGGGAAGTCATGCTTTAAATCATTTTTTAAAAGCCAGTCTTAAGAAAAGCGAGGAAAGCACAGTAAATGAGTAAATAAAGTTCGAGGAAGGCTGTAGTAGCCAATGAAATAACCATTTGTTGACAAAGAGCCCTTCCAGCACCCAAATCTGGAACACAGTTATATCTTCACTGCAATCATGTGCTTGGCAAAAGCGGTGTCTTTTGTGAAGCCCTTTCAACCAGGGTTCATGGGACCTGCTCACAGAAGCGTCCCTCTAATTGTGTTGCAAGGAAGAGTAGCGCTATGCTCTCCAAAGGACAGAATACTCGTAAAAAATTTATGTAGCTCTTTAATATGATGCGCTTCGGTTTAAAGAGGTGGGGATTTGCATGTGTTAAGTACTCCTACAAATCTACTTTACCCTTTCCTGGAAAAGGGCAACCCAATAATAAATAGTTAAATTTACGTGTATGAGGCCTGTATGGTAGAGCTGCTCAAATCGGTAAATATTACACAGCAGACTAACGACTTCTGCTTCCAGTCTTGAAATATCTTCAACAAAATGCTGTCTGCTGAGCGAGGGACACCGAGCCCACACTCTGTAAACCTTTGCGGTCTGGTTCGATATTGTGAGCAGAAGATTATAAAACCCAAACTCCAAATGGGCTTCCTGCCCACTGTTGTTTCCAGATTCTGCCCACCCTGCATATAGATGTCAGAATATTCTTTCTTAAATAACATTTTCATAAAGAGTGCTTTTCTATTGAATTTTGTATCCCATCTATTTTCATCTCTCTGTCCTTACAAGCCTCCAACAACTTTTCTGGCTTTTATTTTTCCACTGGGGAAAAAAACCCTTGTTTTTCATTTTTCTTCAGCATGAAATGTGTAAGAACATCCTCAAAGTGTTAACATGCTCACTTGCTCATCAAACACACACCTACACATGCTCTATATAATCAATATAGTTTTAAAAGATAATAGTATGTATACATTCCTCTCTTTAGAACTGCTTCCGTGCCAACTCCCTGCCCCAGCTAAAGGCCTAGGCCCCTCCCACCTTGTTTTGTCATGGGATTTGATTCCATTTTGGCCACAGTGGATGAGACCCAGGGTGGACACCTGAGTCATGACCAGGGCTATTCAGATTCACTCTCTTAAGAATTTAAACTAAGAGACAAGAGACCAGAGGTCATGATGCTCCCTGGCCCATGAAAACTTGGTGCAGAGAGAGGCCGTCTGCTGAGAAAAGCAAGAGAATGGAGCAGATGGTCGATCATGTGGCCCCAGAGAGAAAAAAGAGACTGAGAAAGTAGCTGCTTTCCTGCTGATGGTTTTCCAGGTCCTGGTTCAGTCTTCTGAGGACTGGCTGTACTTCCCACACTGAGGTTCTCTGTGACATCCCTGTACCGTTATGAAAAAGCTCTCTGATCTTTAATTAGGTGCGCTGGATTCCTGTTTCTTACACCCAGAAGGAAACTAAGGTAATGCACATGCATCCACGTGGATCATACATCTTTACTTATCATATATACACACACATGTAGATGTCAAGGACAGAAGAGAAAGAAATAAGAAAAAAAGAAAGTTAGCAGACAGTGGGGGTCCTTTTCTGGAGTTGGCAGGTGATTAAACAAACCTGCTCTAAAGGGGATTCAGATTGCAAATGGCTGGGTACATGCTTTCGAAGTCCTTTCCTTCCAGAAAGGCCCAATATCCCTGAGGTGGAAGCTGTCTCTGGGCTAAAAGTTTAGTTTTCCAATGCAAGATTTCACTCTGATTGACTTGATAAGGGTTATTAACTAAGCTGATTGCGTTTTCTTTATAAATACAGATATTTTGATAATTTATCAAAACAAGATTATAAAATCTATAAAATACAATTTTTATTTTTTTTAATTTTGAAAACCATGGTTGGTTATAAGTAGCCAGCTATTATCTCCAAGTTAGATAGCCCAATAACTTCGATTTCTTTTCCCTACAGGTAGATGCTAATTCCTTATTGTCTTCAGTGGAATTTTACACACAACACACATAGAACATCAGAGCAATAAAGAGGCCTCATTTGCCCTGGCCAGGTGGCTCAGTTGGTTGGATCATCATCTCGTACACCGAAAGGTTGTGTGTTCGATTCCTAATCAGGTCACATATCTAAGTTACCAGTTCATCCCTGGCTAGGGCACATGCAGGAGGCAACCAATCAATGTTTCTCTCTCACATCCATGTCTGTCTGTCTGTCTCTCTCCCTCCCACTCTCTCTAAAAAATCAATTAAAAAACCCCCCACATATCTTCGGGTAAGGATTACAAAAAAAAAAAGAGGCCTCTTTTGACATAGGCAAGAAGAGAAGACCAATGAGGCTGGAGTTTGATGTTCTGGATTTCTCAGGCGCAAGGACCTCCTCCTCCTAATCCTGTGACTGTGGGCTAGTGGTCGCAATGACCTCAACTGTAAATGGAGCTAGAAACAGGGCCTACTTCACAGCGCTGCTGCGAGGATGAAGTGAGGGCATGCGTGCAAGACACCGGCGCAGGGTCTGGTTCTCAACAGGGCTCAAAACTGTCAACATTGTTATTAAGTCAGGAGATTTCCCAGGCTTAGGCAGCTAGACACTGACAGAGCTAAGACCTGAACTCAGCCCTCCTGACCTTCGAACAAGGGTTCTTTCCATAAATGGTCATACAAGCAGATTTAGAACCTACTTTAGAAGTGACAAAGAGAGTAAAAGAATTGGAAGACAGGGTGCCTAGGAGCTGTGCTAGATAAGTCCATGGAAGCTATCTTTCACTTAAATTTAAATTTAAAAAAATGTTTTTGCATTGTGTGATTTGGCAGTGATGGAGAGAGCATATGTGTGTTTTTAATGTGTGTGTTTTTTCTATTTGTAAAAGTCTCATGTAGTCTCAGTTGAAATGAAAGTCATGGGATTTTTTGGTACTTTGGTTAGAATGAAGAGAGGCTTGAATCAGCACATCTCCGAACACCAGGTATGGTGGCAAGGCACCAACGAAAGCCCAAGCTCAGGGGGGTGGAGGAGAGAAGGGGCTGAACGGAGGCTCACAAAGTGGAAACCCTGCAAGGCAGAAGCCAGTTCATCTGTGGAAGCCACCGCTCCCTGTTTCGGCCTTTTTCTTGCCCTTCGCTCAAACTTGCATCCTTCCTCCTATTCCATGCCAGGTCAGGAGAGGGGCACCTAGGACCTGTCGTCTATGTGCATCTTAAATCTGAGGATTTGTATCTACTATTTACATGGGAGACCTCACAGACATGTTCTGAGTCTGTAACTGCTACTCCTCCAATTACACTATTCTCTCTTTCTGGAACTCATCGTAGGTAAATGCTTTCCTCCAAGTCTCATAACCTCCCTATCATATTTTTCATTTCTTTATCTCTCTGTAATTATATTCCAGAAATTTGTCCCTGCTCTATTTTATTGTTCACTAATTTTCTCTTTCAGTATCTAATCTACTGTTTGGTCAGTTGGTAGTTGTTTTTTTTTAATTTACCTTTATTATTGAAAGTATTACAGATGTCCCCTCTTTCCCCCCCATTGACCCCCTCCACCCTGCTCCAGCACTCTCCCCAGGCCTTCCCCACACTATTCTCTGTGTTCATGGGCTATGCATATATGCATATAAGTTCATTGGTTAATCTCTTCCTGTCCCCCCTTCCCTCTTAATTTCAATGAGTAAAATTTTTATTTTTAGAACTTATATTTGGTTCTTTATCCACATTTAGTTTTCCCCCTATAGTATTTTTAAAGAAATTTTTTCTGGTATGGGTTTCTTTCTTTTATGTCTTCAATTGATTAAACATATTTATTTTATGCTCTCTATAAAATTTGTGTTATTCGATGTTCTTGGGATTCTAAGCCTACTGGTTCTTGTGTCTACCCTCATGCAGAATTGTTCCTTTACTTTTATACTTTTCAAATCTTTTTATATATATATATATAAAAAAGATATATATATATATCTTTATTGATTTCAGAGAGAGGGAAGGAGAGGGAGAGAGAGAGATAGAAACATCAATGATGAGAGAGTCATTGATCGAGCCTGCAACCTGGGCATGTGCCCTGACCGGGAATCGAACCCCAATCACCTGGATCCTAGGTCGATGCTCAACCGCTGAGCCACGCCTGGCCGGGCTTACTTTTATACTTTTGAATTGTAAGCTTTCCTTCTGCAGCGATTTATCTGTGGCCTGGTTAGATGGTGCACATTTCTGGAGAAGTATTGAACTTACTTCTGCTTGGTATCCCAGAAGTATTACCAGTCTATGTCTGCATTTTATGTTAATTCTTTGGCTTGTTTCAAACTTTAAGGTGACTAAGTTCTACACTTCCACTAGTCATTCTCTGCAAACATTAGTTTTCAATTCCTTCTGCATTTCAGCAGCTAGAGATTTCCTTCCCCCTTTCCTCTTCCCCCTTTCCTCTTCCCTCTTCCCTCTCCTTCCCTCTCTCCCTCTGTCCCTCCCTCCCTTCCTTCCTCCCTTCCTCCCCCCATCCCTCCCTCCCTTAGAATAGCTTTTTAATAAATTTGTGTTATTTAGTCTCCAATTAATATTTTTAATTTCTTAACAGCAGTATTCCCTATAGTACCCTGAATACTGTTTGGTGTTAGGTGTTCAAAGAAAATAATTTTTTTAAATTGAATCTATGGAGTGGAAGAGGAAGGGTATTATACGAGGTTGGATGGTGTTTTGCAGTATTTCTTTTATCTACTTGCTGTGTTTGAAACTCTCTCATGCTGCTATGAAAGATAACACCTAAACCTGAAACTATTCCTGAAGGAGGAATCTCCATTAACTTAAACATACTGTCATATAGAAAAGGGTGATGCCAGTTCCTTTGAGAAGGTAGAAGGGGGATGGAGTTGATGGACTTTTTTGATGCAGTTTGATGTGAGGGGTTGTTGTTTCGTGGAGGAAGCACCTTCAATGGCAAAAGCAGGCCTAGAAGAGAAAGCTGAGCTCCACTGAGGTACATTTTTCTGCACCCCCAGTTCTGCCTTGAACTGGTCTTGAGCAGGACCTCCAAGGACATGACCTTTGTCCCTGGATGATGGTATCTCAGTAAACTTTTCTTGGGGGGTCTAGGAGAGAAGTTTTTTCCTTTTTATTTTTTAAACTTCTTTTAATTCCACATCTTAAGGTTCAAATTCTACCTTCACTGTTAGCTCACTGGTATGGATTTATCTGGACTTATTTCTATACATATAATAGCACAATTTTACTCTAGCAAAAAGAGCATTATGCTATATGCACTGGTCCACAATGTTTTCTTGCTTTCAATGAGCAATATAACATGGGTATTATTCCATATCAGTACACTTTAAGGTAACTATTTTGAAACAATTCCATTGTATAGAGATACAATATTTATTTTAACAATTTGAAATTTACTCTATCAACTGTATTTCAACTCTATGATTCTAAATTTAACAATCCTGCTTTTATGAAGGATTTTTCTCAAGAATAAAGGTGCAAGACCCCCCCCTCCACACACACATACATACACACACACACACACCAGTTTCCTTTGAAATTGTCTGGTAGGTACCCTGGGGATATAAGTCTACACTAGGAATTTTCTAGGTGCATTTGCTGCCTACCTGGATACCTCTGGGGGTAGTTTCTGTGAGCACATACTTTATTGTGACAGAAATCTGATGGAAATCTAATTACTACTGCCTAGTAGAAGTCATTGGACAGAGAGGCACTATAACATAGTAATGGAAGTTAAACCATCTGGGTTTAAAAGTCCAGCTCCTCCATCTACCAGTTGTGTAGTGAAGGAAAATTTTACTCAGCCTCCTGTGCCTCAGTTTTCTCATCTTCAAAATGGGGATAACAATAGGACTACTTTACAACATTGTTACAAGGACTGAATGATTGTAAACCTATAAAGTGCTTGTAAGGTCCTGGCACATAGTAAGTGCTAAATTAAATGTTAAGCTTTGACATGTGCCTGATACCATACAGTGGGGGTAGGAGATTCAGCTGACAGCTGAGTGCAGTGAATTAGGTTACAGCTGAGAATTCTGGTGGTGAAACAAGGGTTTGTGGCCCACACAAGTACTCTGACAGTTTCAGTCCTCTCAGGATTAAAGGGCCATCTCAGGTCTCCTTCCCCAAGAACATCACAGGGTATGTGTAAGTGGCCTCTACCTTGTCATTTGGGGCTGGATAATTCTGGGGCTGTCTTGTACATTATAGGATGCTTAGCAGCAACATCCCTGGTCTCTACCCACTAGATGCCAGTAGCTGCCCCTTCTAGGGAGTGACAACCCAAAATGTCCCCAGACATTGTCAAATGTCCCCTGTGATGCAGAATTGCCCCTGATTGAGAATCACTGATATCACCCCATACTGGATATGGCGCTTGCATTTTCTGGCTGTTTTTTGGAATATAAATCTATTTTATTAGATTATAAGAATCTGCAGGCCGGGACCACCCATGTTTCCCACCCACCCATCGCACAGTGCTGGATACTCAGACTTCACTTAGATACTTACTGCTTAGCCCAAGAGAGACAA